>NW_019384808.1:184716-227243 GCF_000671375.1 Centruroides sculpturatus
CGCGTATTATGATGTATGCACAGGCATACATGGATTAGAGCGATAGAGGTAAGAGAAAGGGAAGAGCAAAGACGAGCGCTTAAAAAGAAGGATAGGCAGAGTCAGACCCTCAGATGTGCGACGATTCTCGAACGAATAGGTGTGTAAGTGTGCTGATCTTTGTAATTATAAATTGTGAATACATGTGACTAATATTATTTTTTTTCATTTTGTGCATGTTTCAAGTTATAAATAAATATAAACAAACAACACTAACTCGATAACATTAAATCTAAGTACCAAAATGATTAATTTACTGTGTTTTTGTTATTTATTACTCCTGTTTTTAGGTATTCGGTATTCGGCCGAATAGTGAAAAATAGGACGAATAGGCCGAATACCGAATAGTAACCGAATATTCGTTACATCACTAATCAAAAGTTTTTATACCGGATAATGTAACCCAATTTCTTTTTCAATTCAGGAGGCCTGTGAACAACTGAGAATTAAGGACATCCTGAAAATTTCATATCATCCACAATCAAACAAAACGGACAGGGAAAGCAAAGTAATTGGATAAATGATAGCTTTATACCTTATCGACAGTCACCTTCATGACTGTTGTTAAGGTATAAACGCAAGCTCACAAACAGAATGAAAGTGTTATTTCACTACGTCCTTAAATATACTATTATCAATAAATTACATACAGTTTAATATTTTTAGCATGCCTGAATGTACTGTACGGGTGAAAGTGCATTATATGTATCACCACAACCATCTGTTTATATCCCATTTTAATCCAGTAATAACTTATATATATTTTGTTTCATAATTTTAACGTTTTAATAAATACTTGAAATACTCTCTAAAATGTTTGTTTTTATTTCATAATTTAGGAAAAAGAAAAGAAATGATGATGATGATGATGATCTAGCAGAGATGATAAAACAAACGTCAAGCAGCATAAAAAATAATTAGAAGAAAGTGACACTAGCCAGGATGAGGTGTTTTTTTCATGAATAATATCAGTTTAAGACTTGAAAAATTTGATAGGAAAAAATGCTTTCTGTAATGAATAAACAGTAGCATTAAATATCTGATCCGAGAAGAAAAACTGGAGAAAGCTCAGAAACCAATCAAAACAATAAATTTAATTAACACAGTTATGATCACATCATAGTTACTTCTGTATAAATAAAATTTGACTGATAACATTTAAGTAATTATTGGCATGTATAATGTAATTATCATTATATATGGCATTATATTTGCAGTGATAAACTAAAAATTATTTAATTATATGATCTTAAAATTTCTATATAGCAAATACATTTCATATGAAAATCAAAATATTCAATATTCGAAAACTTATAATGTGCAAAAATGAGTTACGATTAAAAATTTAAAATTAATATATATATTTTATAACAGTAAATATTTAATTTATGACAGTATTTTGCCAAGGCTGTGCTCTGTCATTTATCCTGTTAAATATTTCCTAATATTATTTGATTTTTGAGAGTAATGGTTTGCACAAAGTCTATTTATTTTACTTTATTTTGCATTACTTTCTCCATTAGCCTGATACAACTCTTACCTTGCCAATCTTACGTGTCAGTTAATCCAACAGGGCAAAGTTCATTTCTTGATGGTCCTGTCATCAAATAATTATGTAAGCATATTGTAGCTTTTATAACATTATCGATGTTTCCCTCACCTAATTTAAGTGGTCTTTTATATATTCTCCATCTACTATTTAAGATCCAAAACGAATTTGCATACACTGGTCTGGTTCTAAAAAAACGGTAACTGAAATTTATTTCTTTTACCTTAAATTTTTACTTGTTCGAGGGTATGACCGCATCAGACACGTTGTGAATGGAAATGCTTCATCACTCACGAAAAAGTAAGGAAGTTCAACATCTCTTGGTAGCCTTCCAGACTCCGGTAAAAGAAATTTATTTTGGCATAGACAGCATGATCTCTATCTAGAAAAATTTCCCCATCGCTCTAGCTCCAATGTGTACAAACACAAAACGATAGTAAGCATTACATTCTAACAAAGCGCCACTGAAGTTTTTTTTTTTTATAATTAAATTTTAAGCTTCCTGTATTATATGAACATCTATAATAACGTGTTTTCCATCAATTGTACCTAAGCCATTTTTGTTCGAAAGCCATTGAAAAATTGTTATGTTTTTTAGTGTTTATAAAGTTGATCAATAATTAATTTTCGACAATTTCCGAGAACTGATCTTTGGATATAATACTTGGATATAAGTGAGAGTATGTATTATAGGCTTACTAATATATTTCGCATATAATTATCTAGTCCTAATTTCGAAACATTTATGTTTTTTATTGTTTACAAGCCTGTTAGGTAGAATCTCTACCGATTTAGTGCTATTACGTAGAACTATATCAAAGACCGAATGGAGGATTTTTGAAGAACTTTAAGAATTTGTTTTTAAGAAGAACACTAACCATAATGATCAAAACAAGATCATTATGGTTAGTGTTTATGTGTGTCGTTGTACTGTAACTTACTGCGTTTTACTGTTAGAGAAAGTAGGTCACACATTAGATTGGTGACGTAGACTGTCGACTTTTTCAGAGTGGATCGGACCCTCTGGGGGAAGTGTCTTTTACAAAAGTTATACAGTACAGTGTCCGAATCAATTGGAGATTGAGGTTGTTCGGATAACTTATTTTTTGGATAACCGATTATGTACGAAACAATATATTAACCTATCCCGTGTTGAAATTTTTTTCCGTTGAGTGTCGCTTCGCGTTGAATTTTCGTCGATGTTAAGCCTAACGTAAACCTTTTAAAATAATAATCGTGGCTATTGTATCGTTAAAAATGATTTCTTTGTTTTACAAACGAAATAAATACATTGAAAAATATAAAAACAAATAAAAATTATACTTTAGGCCGACTGGAATTCTTTCGGATAACCGACGCTCTACTGTAGTTTCTTTTCTAATGCATGCCAATGATGAATATTGTTTTAAAATTAAATACCGGTGAATTAATTTAACATATGTAATAAATCTGACGATGAATATATAAAAATATTTCAACATTTTTTTGATTGTTTTGTTCTTTCTTAAAATTTTATTTTTATTTGTTATACGTAAATTAAGTATATTTACCAAACGCTAATGCTTTAAACCACTTTAATATTTGGTTGAAAATTTGAACAATAAAATTTAAAATTAAATAAAAGATATACTAAAAATTTTCTTTTATTTACAATGATTACGTCACTTCTACAGAAAGTAGAACACGAGACGACCTTCACCCACTTTACAGTCCAGGGAGTAAGGCCGCCAGGCGTCGTAGTTGTAAACATAACAACCGTTACGTCATCTACAATCGTGGATGTATATTCCTGTATGCGATATATAAGTATATTCTGCAGGAACACCTCCTTCTACTCTTCCATTTAGGATTACCAATTGATTTTCACGAATTCTAATAAAGCTTTACCTTCACTATTTAATATTTTATCTTTATATTGTCTTTTATTATTCATATTTTCATAATTTTGAAAAATCTTCGTGTCCGACATCTCTCCTATACGTGAGTTAAAATTTCCTCCGATCATCCACAGGTGAGTAAAAAATCCCACTTATTTAGATAATATTGAATTTCATTTAGGCCTAATATTGGTTTCTTTTCCACCGTTGAATGTAGATATGTTACTATTATTCCTAAATAAAGTTTGTACCAAGCATTTTTTTAGATCGTCTTTTAATTCTATTATCGCTAGTATAAAGTTCTTACTTATAGTTTGATATAAAATATCACCAAGACTTTTCTTGATTAAAAGTAACATGCATCCCGAAGGACGGCCGAATTTACTTGTGCGGTATGCATTACTGATTAATATATTATTTTCTTGTTTTAAATAAGTTTTATCCGACAAATTCAAAGTTGTTAACCACGTTTCAGTTATTCCTATAATTTCATTCGAATCTATAAATTTTTTCATTGATATTGTCTGAATTTTCCTTTGATTCCTTGACAGTTTCAAAAACTGAATACAGTAGAGCCTCGAAAACTCGGCCTAATGTGGACCGTAGGGTGGCCGAGTTTGTGAAAATGCCGGTTTATCGGGAATGGGGTTAAAAAAAATAAGTACGAGTGTTTCCTCAGAAAATACTGTACTGTACTTGTATGTATTGTTTACTTGAGAATACAACAGAGAATAAACTGCCCAAATACCCTTAAACAAAGGAAAAGTACGTCTTTTATGAAGGCATAGAGCCTTTACTACAGGAAAATGAAAATTAATGAATACACTGTGTACAGTAATTTACCTGATAAGACAGACCTGAGAAAAATACTTTATGAGGCATAAAGCTGTCTTTATCATGAGAATTAATTAACTAAGGATTTTTTTGCCCTGCCAGAATGTGGCGAGTTATCCGGAGTGCCGGGCTATCGAGTGCCGAGTTTTCGAGGCTCTACTGTAATACATTATTATGTATTTTCTTTGATCTTAATTTAATCGTTTTAAAATTATTTTTTCGGAAATCAATTTATTTCCGTTCACATTTTTTTCATTTGTTTCTATATGATTATGTCCCTGATTATCATTTTGTATATTTATTGCTTTTATTATTTTGTCCGGGTTTTTTGGGTTATTTGTTCTAAAAAATGGTTTACTAATATAAATTCATTAGTATCCATATCAAGTGTTTATACGTGATTATCTTTTATATAGTAATCGTTTCTTATACGTACTCTGATATTTTCTGCCATTTCTACCTTAATCTTATTAACTTGTAAGTAGTCGTTTCCTCATAATTCTAGATCTAAGGCATAAATCTGTTTTTATGACAATGTACTTTTCTTTATTCTCCATTTTAGTACGGTTCATCCAAAATTTCTTAAGGATTAGATTCCTTTCTTTAACTGAAGTTGTCATTATTTTTATCATTTCAATCGTGGATGAAATTCGTTATCTGTCAATTACATTTTCTTGAATTTGATTCGCAGGTTGGAAAAAATCGTCATGACTTAAATGCACGAAACTTTAAAAAATTATATAAAATTGAAAATAAATTGAAAACTTTTGAAAAAATCGTAATGGATTAAAAATTTTCCCACTCTTCTCCACAACTAAGTGGTAGCGCCAAGTCTGACTACTCCACTGTTGAAAGGTTAAAAAATGTTGTAGGTGCAGGCGAGGCTACGGGTGCACACGGGCCTATCCGACGGTGCCGCCAGCCGTCTTCTCATCTTCTTTTCTTGTAACTATTCATAGTGATCAAAGAATTTGAACATGTCAGATTGAGCCGGTTCCTTGCGCATCGCGCCCGAAAATTATGACAAACGTATTGCACCGCAACGCAGCCAAGTATAATTGGCATGAAATGACTGTTAATAATGGGTAATACCTTGAATGTTAAAAGTGGAAAAGTTAACCGCATACGACACCTTTTCAGATAAAAATCAATTAAAGCTTACCTCTGCAATGGCACAAATCCGAATAGGTCCGGACAAAGCACGAGCCCCACGAAATGGCAAAATTTTCGATGAGAAGGTAACGAAGAAAATCGTATAAAGTTATATCTTAGAAAATGTTAATGATATGCAAAACGGAAGATGCTGTTGGGTCACGTGCAAAAGGCATATTTCTTTTTCTTGCCGTACTTTGATGGGCGCGCTGTCTGTGCGCCCATCAAAGTGCGGCATCCCCTTATAAGCGTAGAGTCATGTGACCCGAAATGACGTGAAGTTTTGGAGGAGACTGTCTGATGAAGGATCCCATGTACAGGTATGATTCCATTGATTTTGTTCCCTTCACGAGGTTTACAATTTCGGAATGGGAAATACTCTTACTCTGTAAATACCGAAATATACTAAATTCTCAATAAAAATATGATATACATCATATATGAATATTTTAAAATCTATAACTTATTAATTGCACTAGAAAAAAGCCGTTAAAATTGAATGGCTCGATTAAGTTAGTCAAATAATTGTCAATAGATTAATTAAATAATATTAAATATTTTATTTGCACTTGCGAAAAGTTTCAAATGTTAATTTGAACGTTAAAGTGTTTTAGAGAATAACTTACATAGTAGAAATGAATACAATCAAACACAAAAATTATGCAAATACTCTTTCGTTCGAAATGCCCAAAATTTACATTTTACAAGTAAAATAGAATCTAAGATATAAATAAAAATTATCAACTTTAAAAACATCATATATTTTTAGAATTTAAACATTCAATTTCTTCCCTATAATTTTCAGTGTATTCAATTTTTTGGTTTTTCTTTTTCAAAAAATTAAACGGAATATAATCTACCAGACTAAGGATTACAGGGAGTAAAATCAGACTATGAAAAGAAGCAAAAATTACCATTAACGTTACAATTTTAGAAAATACGACAAACGATTCCGCAGGACCAAAGTATAACACCGAAACACCCAATAACGTTGATATACATCCTTGTGTTACTGGGAATCCAGCAGCATATAAACAACTCTTGATTTTCTCGTTCGGTGTTTTCGTTTTACAATTGATAAACGCGTAAGCCGTATGAACTGTGTAATCTACACAAAAGCCCGTACACATTACTAACGATACTAATGCAGTTGTATTCACAGTCACATTCCATAATGACATGTATCCAATCAATCCGACCTGAATAGATACAATAGTAATGGCAACAGACAAAAGAAATAATATATTTGGGGTAAATAAAAAAAATACTGCAATCACTATGGCGGCCGCACAAGAGATGGCTTTTAAGCAATTTGAAAGGACATTAATATACAGTTCATAATATATAAATCTAAAATTGTATGCGATAACAGGAATTTTGCTTTTATCGGCAATTTTTCTTACATTTTCAAAGAAAAACTTTTCGTCAATTCGAGATTCTCCATCGAAACTCGACAAGATGAATCTGGATGCAGTAATTTTATCACTTTTTTCGTTAAAGATGACGTCATTTCTGAGTCTGTTTGCTACTTTAGTTTTCAAGAAAACATTTTTAAAAGCACTAATAAAATCTTCGGAATCACTCAGATTGTAACCAGAAAGCGAAAACTCTGCAACTGGAGATTTAGTAAATGCCAGAAATTCTCTCAGCCAACTTTCTGTGGTCGACGAATCGGATATAAATGAAGCAGACTCGAAACTTTGCAGGAGATCTTCTATGTCATTTTGGACAGTTACATTCGAGTAGTCTAATGTCTGGTTAATGACTATTTGCACTTGATGACTATAATTAGAAAAATGCTTATATTCAACATTTAGATAGTCACGCGCGTAAGAAGTATACGGAGAGAGTTCAATTACGTTTTCTCCTTCTTGAATGAATCTCATACAGTATATTGCACCCGAAAGATATAGAATAAATATGACGATTACAATAACTTTACAAATTATATTTTGGAGGATTTCACCTAAAATATTACCGAAGAATACCATAAAGAGATTTTTTTTGTTCTTCTCCTGTAACTTTACT
Source organism: Centruroides sculpturatus (assembly GCF_000671375.1). NCBI lineage: Eukaryota > Metazoa > Arthropoda > Arachnida > Scorpiones > Buthidae > Centruroides > Centruroides sculpturatus. The sequence goes on from NW_019384808.1 coordinate 192,196, forward strand.
TGTATTTTCATTTCAGCTATAAAAAAACAACCACATTACATTGAATAATTATATATGTATATAATATATATTTATTTTGTTAGATAGTATGTTTTAATCGTGCTCTTAGTTTAACTATAATATTATTTTTATGTGTGACAGTTATTATAATCAAAAAGTTTTCTTACTAGAATGATTCCGTTTGATCGGCCAGCAGAAGATAGAATGCAGCTTATGCTTCTCTCTGTATCCATCTAATGCCATGAGACCCCCGAAGAAGAATAACTGATAAATATAGTCAAACAGGACTGAGAGAGCGGCGTAGGCGCTGAATATATGAATACATTTGTAAGGTGTGACAAATCCCATACAAAAAGCAAAAAAATTGCTCAGAGACGTAATAGTGATGGACACTGCAGCTTCGGCATATGTTTCTTTCATTCTATGTGGAACGGAAGCATTGACGTCAGTTCTTCTCCACGCAGCTATCAATATGAAACCATCGTCTATACCTACACCTGAAATTAATTAATTGTTAGAATGATACAAGTACAGCAATGTTTCCAATGATAAATTTATGAGTTAAGAATTTTAATGTATACTTTTTGATATTACAGTATAACCTCGATTATCCAGACCTCTATTATCCAGATTTTCGATTATCCGGATTGTTAAAAAAAGACAAAAATTTTACGAATTTACTGATTTGCACTTGGCGAATTACGATACTGTTTATATACGTGATGGAATGCATTACCTTTTTTGTTTTAACAACGTCTCACCCGGCACAGTGGCCGTAAACTCTTAAATATATTTTGCGTCGTAATAAAAATATAACTTGACATATTTATAAATAATTTTATTTTCAAATTACATCATTTCTATGACCAAAGGCGGCGTTAAGCATGGGCAACGTGGGCCACCGCCTACGCCTCGCGCCTCGAAGGTTTATGCATTACTTAAAAGCCGCGAACGCGACGAAAAAATTTTACTCGTCATAAAACGATAAATAATTTGTGAAATTTTTATTCATAAAAATGCGGTTTCAACTGCTTTTTATTTTTAAAATCCGTCTTATTGCGCCACCCGAGGGCCTTTTAAACAATAGGTAGTTGGTCAGTAGTAGTCAAAATTCAATACGAACGTTTGTTTCTTGAAAATTTGATCATTTTTTAAATAAAAAATTTATTATTAATTAACTTAATTTTATTTTTTTTATAGTTTTATTATAATTATTTCATTATTATTCAGATAAATTACTAATAAATTTTTGAATTTTTATTTGCTGTCCACGAATAGAAATTTTCTAATATTAGATACGAGTGTCCATGGGGCCTACCAGTGGCCGAGCGGTTTCGGTCCCTGAATACTGGGAGTTCGATCGTGGGTTCGCCCCTCGCCAGGACGGGCTTGTCAAGTGGAGTTTTCCGGGTTTTCTTCACGTCTGAAACGCCTGAATAGGGGCCAGTTATCTTTAAAAGACTTCCCGAAAGGCATCACCCAAGTGTTGCGTTGCCATAACTTAACAAACAAACGAATGTCTATGAAACAATATGCTAAGCCCGAGTTAAATCTTTTAATAATAAGCAGCGTCCTAACTGATTTGTGTAAAAGTGCTTAAAATAAAAATAGTTTGGAAAATCTGGAGATAAATTGAAATGTCGATCTGGCACTGTTCCACAACACAGCTTTTAATTAAAAATAATAAGTATTATTAAGTAGTTGTCTATGTCAAACGAGATAATAATAATGCTAAATTTTGAAGAAAACTTGACTGTAATAATACACTCATTTCCATAAAAATTAGCGCATCATGAAAAATTGTCAGAATCGAACAAAATTGTACATGGGTGAGCGTTACACTCATAAATGTACAATTTAAGTGATATAAGTAAGTAATTACAAAACGAAAGCAAAAAACCCATTTATTACAGGATGAACTACAAAATAAAGGAGGTTCTATTACCCTGTTGGGCCACCTTTAGCGGAAATACACGATGTGATATAAGCGGCATAGAGGCGTGCGAGTGTCGTATGGTGTTTTGCAGTATCTCAGTCTATAGTTGCAGCAAGCTGTTCGGCCAAACTCCTAGACTATCCAACTTGGCATCCCAGGTGATCCCTTATTCGATCGGATAGGGCAAAGACGTGTGGCAATGTTGCGGAGGTAGTTCTATGACAGACTTGCTGTGTGTGGTCGAGCATTGTCCTGTAGGAAAGTGGCTCTCGGGAGCCCTGTCATCAGAGGGCAACACATGTAGCTTCAGGATGTAACTACATACAGCTGAGCTGTCATAGTCCCTTGAATCACTGTAGAGGTGTCGTATGTGATTGCATCCCAGACCATTACACCAGCTATGGAGTGCCCAAACAGAATCTGGATTCAGTTCCGGTTTAATCCCACCGGGAGCGAGAAAACTCCAAACGGAGAAGACGGTGAGTAAAGGCCACCGCAATACAAAATATTCCTCAGCCAGGTGCATCCAAATGGTATCGAGAGACACAGAAGCCTGTAATGATGTCGCCACCTGTTTCCGGATGGCGAAAAACTATACGATCAGTTGTGTGCGTGTTTGTCGGAGCACTGGGCGTCCTATCGGTCAGTGGTCTGTTGAGGGCGTGCGGAGCCTGGGCGCAGTGCGTACAAGCTCTCCACTGGGCATTCACTGATCTCAACGCCTCCCCACAGTATTGTCAGAATGGCTTAAATGGCGAGCTATTCCACCAGATGATCATACGGCTTCTCTAGACCCGATGATCTTTCCCTTCTCAAACTCGGTTATTTGTTCATAGGGTCTTCAATTCCGAAGGAAAGGCATCTGTAGTGATACAGTGTCCCCCTGCAACAAAAAAACTATAAACAGGATGTCTTTCAGCGCTTTTTTTAAAGGACAAGGAAAACGCAGTTTTAGAGAGCATTTCTATATCTGCTTGGTTTTATCTGCTTGCCAAGTTTCGCAGCGATACGACAACTTCTTCTTGGTGCGCTAATGTTTATGGCAATGAGTGTATATAGAGAGATATTTATAAAAAATTTAGTATTAGAAACTTAACTTTAGTATTAGATTATAATTATTACAATCGAAAAATATCCGAAACAGATAATTTTTTCATTATATGACGTCATTATTTCATTATATTATCAGATTTTTTAAAATATAGAAGTTCATAAAAACATACCTAATATTAGGAAAACAATTATAACATTTAGTGATATGTAATCCGTTTTGCAGTAACACAGTACACCAAATGCTGCAATAGTTGCTAAGAAAGGTGATGCGCATCCTGCTAAACCCAACCACGGTTTGCTACTGAGAGAATCTGTTGACATGCACGAAACTGCTGAAAATAGCAACATAATTGGAGCAACAATGATGACAAGAGGCAAAGTTTCTTCTCCAATCCGGTTACTTTCATCATTTACAGACTGACTTAAAATTTTAGAAATTTTACTATTATTGAATTGAATTTTTGACAAAGTTTCTAAACACATTTGTTCCCATATCAGTGCCATTTGTTTTTTTTCTTTCGTGGTGCGGTCCATTAGATAAAGCAATCTAATCGCGTTGGCATCTCGAATCATATTTTGTTCATCTACAGTCACTCCTCCGAATTCTAAAGCAGAAACAATTACTTTATCTCGAGTTAAGTCGGCTGGATACCTGCAAATAAATAAATTTAAATTAGTGATGTAACGAATATTCGGTTACTATTCGGTATTCGGCCTATTCGGCCTATTTTTCACTATTCGGCCGAATACCGAATATTTAATCACTATTCGGCCGAATACCGAATATTTAATCACTATTCGGCCGAATACCGAATACCTAAAAGCAGGAGTAATAAATAACAAAAACACAGTAAATTAATCATTTTGGTATTTAGATTTAATGTTATCGAGTTAGTGTTGTTTGTTTATATTTATTTATAACTTGTAACATGCACAAAATAAAAAAGAAAATAATATTAGTCACATGTATTCACAATTTATAATTACAAAGATCAGCACACGTACACGTCTATCGTTGGAGAATCCTCGCACATCTGAGGGTCTGACCCTGCCTATCCTTCTTTTTAAGCGCTCGTCTTTGCTCTTCCCTTTCTCTTTCCTCTATCGCTCTAATCCATGTATGCCTGTGCATACATCATAATACGCGCTCACGATACTTTCGATTCGTCACTTTTCCGTCGTAGAGTTCCCATTTTACAATTACGTGACTCAGCCTGGTGATAACGGAGAAAAGAGACAGATAGGACGTCGATATAAGTCACAGTTATGATTTCACAGATTCGAGACAGCTTGATAGCCCGAACGGCCCCAGGCTTTCGCCCGTGCACGCTAAGTGACTTTCATTACAAGCATTTAGCTTTCCGAAGTCTATGACAACAATTGTTTGGCATTGACGGCCGCGAATTTCGTGCCAATAAGCTGCCTCGACTTGTTCGATTATGTTATCAACTCAATTTCATATTTATTTTCACATTTTCACTTCGCGGTTCTTCTCTGTTCTTTTTCCGTTATTTACACGTGTAGGTCATTTCATTGTTATTCACATTTGATATCATTATTTATCACATACTTCCATGACGCTCTTGTCTGTCCGCTACAACTGCCAAGAATTAACGCGATTGGCGAAGCGTAGTGATAGCGGGCCAATAGAGAGCAGGATCCTTGCCATAATGCGGTTTGCGCGCCAATTTTCGTATGTGCGTTAATCAAGCTGAATAGTTTTGCCGAATATTCGGTATTTGGCCTGAGGCCGAATGTACTATTCGTTGCAACACTAATTTAAATCTTCTATATATATATATACATATAAATGGACGTGTGTGTCCCTATATTTCACTTTTTAGCCAAAACTACACATTGCACATGAATGGTGTTTCTATGTGGTAGTAGCCCCAAGTGTCCATTCGTGCACTATAATGGTTGCATCTCGATAGCTATAAGGGTACGGGAGATATGGGGCTGAAAGTGGTTGAAAGTGGTTTTCTATTTCGAATTTTATGTTCGATTTTGTTCGAATTTAATTCGAACAATTTTCGAATTTGAATTCGAACATAAAATTCGAATATTGGTTCGATTATAGAACGATTGTAAACTTTCCAGAAACGTTGAAAATAGTTCGTTTGACTGGACGTGAACAGGAGACGTTCAGAAATAGAATCGGGACCAGGACTCTAATTAGTCTGGAAACGGAGGACCTAATTCTTGCACTCTGTGAAAACGGGTAAGATTGGCTATAATGTAATTATGTTAATCTTTACTATCGTTACTTTTTGCCCACAAATAAAAACCCAGCGAAGCGGGTCCTTGCAGCTAAATTCTAGATTACATAGAAAAACAGTCTTTTGTATATAAAAAACAAAAACTGTATTACATACAAATGTACGAACAAATAAAACCCCAGCGAAACGGGTCCTTGCAGCTAGTATTAAATAAATACAAATAAAATAGACGTCTTATTTTTACTTTACTTTCCTGACAACCATATAAAGCGGAAAGTATTAGAATCGTTTCAAATTTTAACATTTTGGTTCTAATCTTAACATTTTGAGATTTCCCGAACAAAAAATCAAAAGAGAAATTCTGTTTATGTGTTGGCCTATATTTCGTTTAATTTAATATTTCGATGGGATAAATGTTAGGAAATGAAATTTAACTAGTAAATTATATATGCGGGTATTTATTCTGTTTTTTTTTTAACTTTTTCCACCCTGTGGGCACTAGGAGGGCCTTTTTATGCAAGCCCATTATGGGTTCGGCCAGGTCCACAATGGGCGACCGGGTGGTGACGGACGAGGTCCGACATAACCGAACGGACCACCGTTCGGATTCGAGCCTGGGTCCCCTAGAGTGATAGGCTGCCACCTAACAGAGAGAGGTGATGTGTCATATCTGAGATGGGGCAAGACAATAAAAATTTTAATCGTTATTGACGTTTACGATATTTTAAAAACTCACCTTTATATTTAAAATTAGGTCTTTCAGTTGTAATTAATAATATCAGTGGCATAGCTATGGGGGCGGCGGGGGCGGCCTGCACCCGACCGTGAAAAAAAATAAAAACTTAAACAAACCATCGCAATGTTTTTCAACGATAAATCACTTAGGCTTTAAGCCATTTTAACCAAATTATCTATATTTAATAATTTAATTTTACAGAATCTCTTCCGAATCTTACGGTCGCACTTAAGTTATTTCTGACAATTTTCATATCAGTTGCTTTGTGTGAGAGGAGTTTTAGCAAACTAAAATTAATTAGAAATTACTTGAAGGTAACAAAGACCCAAATAAGACTTAACAATCTTGGCATATTAACAATAGAACACGAGTCAACACAAAATATAAATTTTGTAGATGTGGTTTCCGAGTTTGCAGCTGTTAAAGCTAGAAAGAACAACTTTTAAGTGTTTGTACATAATATGTATATGTGAGTATATTAATTCTACTCTCATACTTCTTTATCCATACCAAATTTCACTTTCATACATCAATGTGAAAGAATGTTTAATAAAACTGTACTATCATTATCATAATATTGTAACTGATAATTAATGACTCTTATTTGTATTAATTAAATAAAATCATACTTTACGTTTTATCGAATTTTTATTAATTTTAACAGTTTTCATTCTTGGGGTGACACCACAATATCCGCACCGGGTGCCACCCATGCTAGATACGCCATTAAATAATATAGAAGGTATTTAAAAAGTACAGTATTTTATTTTTTTACAAGTTTTAGGTATTTAAACTAGTTTGGTGAAGCGTATTTTGTAACCCACGAAAAACAAAACTATGTCTTTACCTTTTCTCATTTAAGGAAATGTTTACAATATTACACAAATTTCTATAAAGCAAAGTATTTATAAATAGGGAAAACCATATTTAAACTTATTTAATTTATTACAGCTGCCATATTCATTATGAACATTACACAGTTAAAATTTTATAGGCAAAATGTGAACTTACTTGATTTGGTATCTTCTCTTCTTGATATCATTTGTTTTTCCTTTCAGAGTCAAAACAAAATTTTCATGGCATGTATTCCTCTCCGTCTTACAACACAAATCCGAGTAACGTAGGAATGTGTTATTCCAAAGGATAGTGACGTTTCGTATAATTTCGTCAAGTTTGATGACATCTTCAATTATTGATTCCTCTAATGCAGAAGTACCGTTTCTAGGCGTAACTACTGTTGCTGCGAATGCTTCAAACCTTGTCGTTCTTCTATAATCGCACTGTGACGTGTTGATTGGAAAAATCGATTCAATAGCTGCTCTGTCATTCCAGCTTCTTGCATTGGATGGAATATAAAGATATTCTCCCTCCTTTTGTAGTGAAATATTCAATAGGCCGGTTGCTAAAACGAGTGATAATATAAAGGTGACTGCAACGTATATTTGAGGATAGCATCCTATATGATATCCAATACGAGATAATGTCGTAGAGACTAGTTTTCTTGCATATTCGTGCTTCATTTCTATTAAATACAAGTATTTTCAAGCATTCCCATAAAAAATATATTATTTTCTGAAATAAATACTTTAATAATTAAATAATTATCTAATAAAAATTTAAAGATTAATAAAACCGTTCCTTTATGGATATAAAATGCTAACATGAGTGTATAGTTTGCAAATAAGCCGGAATACAAATTATGCTAGATGTTATTAATGGTTTTTATTGTTTATTGAGTAAACAAATGTGTGTTGAGTTAATCATTAATTGAATTTCGTTATATAAAATACAAAAATCTCAATTACTTTCTTATCATTCTGCATGTATGAAGTTATAGTTTCGTTTTAAAAGTAATATTTAAAAAATACTGTACTAAATATATTTATAATAAAACAATGAGTTAGTAACGAATTGAAGAGAATATTGAAAACATTGATTTTAAGGAAAATAATTTATTAATGACATTATTTATTAACTTTATTGTAATGTGAATCGTATGCCAAATAGGAATAAAGAAAAATAAACTAAATTTACTCACCTAATTCCTTTCCGTATTTAATATATACTGGAGTGAATTCGTATGTCTTATTTTATCAATTCGTTATTGAAAAAATTAATAATATAAACATTTTCAGATAAGGCATTATCGAAGGTTTGAAGTGCAAACTACAAATCCTTAATATGTCACGGCTAAATTTTTAAAATAAAACTCGAGCATTTTTAATAACTTGAATATCTTAATTACAGACACTTTAAATAAGATTTCTGGAATAATTGAATAGGAGTTACATTGTTATTCAGTGTCATGAAGGATATTTATGTGCAAGTAATTATGAAGAGGCCGATAACGATAAATATAGGACGTCAGCGATTTTATCTGCACGGATTGGTGGTTCGTGTGTAATCGCGATAATGGGAATCGAGTTTGGATTAATTCATACTTGTAATTCTGATAAAAATATGTTAAATGTTAATCTTACTGTTCAAAAGTATAAAATATAAAAATGCATTCATAAAATTAGCAATAATCTGCTAAAATGTAAATAATGGAAAAGTTCAGTAGCAATCGTCGTTATCTGTTATCAGTTCTCACGTGACACATTTGATTTTAAACAACCATTCTTCTCGTATGCACTTGATATCGCAATTTATAAATAAAATTTCGTTATACAGATTGTAGCCCGGGTTCTAATACATTTCCGAGTCATAGTGTACCAACGAAAATTCTTTAGGAAAGGAAATTGTATGGTAAATTTGTCTGTATTTAAAGAGACTGGCACGTGGAGTGTGTGCTTACTATTAGTGGAGTGGAAACTCCACTAATCGTAGGCACACAATGTACGTAAGTTCGTAACCTCGAAATAAATTGTTTCTCTTATCTAAACTGTCTCCAACGAACCGTTTACCGAGTTTAATTCTTACTGGTAAAATTTTTATGGAAAAATTTATCCGTATATATTCTCGTGTTGTTAATGTGTTTTGAAGTTTCTTTATCATTTTTTGTGATTGTTTCTCCATTGCTCGCATTGCAAACCACACTCCTAGTATTTTAATTGTACTTTTTACTGGCATCCGCACCTGATGGCTTCTTTCTGCCATAACTTTTCATGTTGCTATTTGTGGTGTATTGATGTTTTATTCTTATAACTGTAAGTCTGCTTAAGAGATCGAGTCCTTTGCAGGAAAACACCTTGCAGTGACTTCATTTTTAGCTATAAAACTTTTTTATATTATTGCTGATACATTTCAAAATTGGAACAAATATGAAATTTATTATTAAATGTATCTTGACGGACTAGCAGGAATTATTACATATACAATACTCCGGTTTTGTTGACACTTTTCTCACTACACATTGTTAAAATTTCTATTGATGAAAGTTGTGATTGATATCGTTTGCATTTAAATTAATATTTATTTGTTTACAAAATAGATATTTTTAAGACTGTAAAACATTTCTCTCTTTTTGTTTTAAAAAGCGATAAAGAAATTAGGCCAAACGAGTCATCTCTTCTTCAATCTCTTAGATCAAGGGAGGTGAACCTACGGCACGTGTGTTCAAAGTTGCACTTAAGAAGAAATTATCTGGCACGTAAGATTTCATCATACGATTTCGATTTATCATGTCTTTGTCAACAGTCCACTCGGTTTATCACTCCATCATCCTTTTTTCAATACGTTTTTATATTTATTCTAATTAAAGCGTATTCGTTTAATTTCTATTTTCTTGTCTTTTGTCGAAAATTTCTGAAATTTTGAACGATGGTTTGCGTATTAGGGAGATTGATGCTATTAAATTTTAATAATTAAAGGCCGACGGGATAAGGAGTTAGAGGGAATTGATGTGTCATAGCTCTTGTAGGTTCAGACTTAATGAAGACTTTACTCTTAATTAGTATTTATAATTTATTTATGAAACTCATCTCTCCTTTTAAAGTTAAGCTTTTTACCATTTTATAATAATTAATAATAATAAATTTTTAAATAAAATATCATAACAAATACAGCCACACTCATTTTTAAATGTTGTCGCCCGGAAAATTAAGTAATTCGTTGCTGTATTTCTTGATTTTCCAATTAAAACATAGTTACTTGAAACATCATCCAGTCACGTGTAAATATTTGATGAGCACAGTTTACTTTTATAAATAAAATTGTTTATATTTTGCATTTTTTAAGTCACAAAGCTAATAATTAAGCAGTAGAAATCGCGTAATAACGTGCCAATTTTTCTCATTGCTTTTTAAAATCTCTTTATTTCTCACATAGCAAAAATTGCTGGATAAATAATCAGCAAAAAGATTTGATATTTTGTGTAATATTTCAATTGAGATTTACTTTTTAATTAAGATAATTGATTTTTGATAACTACGCTATTACCTCGTATTGAAAATGAAAATATAATTAAAATGATTCGTTCTGATAAAAATGGTTGCTATCTGTGAAACAAGAATTCTTCCGTATAAAATAAAACAAAAATGTTTTCACTCGAAGCATTTACGATTTAGACAGAACAATCAGTAAGAAGTGTTTTTTTTTTACCCTACAAACAAGTAGGATAAAAAACACTTCACTGATTAAGTTTATCTACAGATCGACCAGTTGACGTATCAGATCGCTGACCTTAGACTTTGTATTCTTACCCCCATATCACCCAACACGAGTTTTAGCTCGTATTGGGTGATATGGGTAATACTCTAGAGATTTTCTAGAGGTAGTGTTATTAGTGTTTGACTCGAGATTCGGAGTTGGTGAATACCAATTTACCAACAACTCGAGATTTAACCCTAACTCTAACTCTAACTCGTGTTGGTAAATACGGAAATTAGTGTGTTACTCCCAAATTATCCAAAGTTTGTTGGATTTTAGGAAAGTTCGTCTCATCTGATGTCCTTCTCACATTTTAACGATTTCGTTTTTATCCATTGTTTAGCAGGATATTTACTTTCACTCGCAGCTCACTTTGAACATGTCAGCTCAACTCGGGTTAAGAACAGATTTTTCTTAAAAAGTTTTGTCTACATTTACGAACAAAAATATATACACTCATTGTCTATATCAGCGGTGTCCAACCTTTTTGTTTCTCTAAGCCGCATTGGAAGAAGTCAAGGAGTTTTGGGCCACAAGAATATATTATATATACTTGTGGTCCAATATACAAGTATATTTAAGGATTAACATGTCTAGATTATAATAATAAGTCTTAAAACTTTATCACGAAGCAGGATATTTTAAAAAATGACTTCTACAGACACTTTCAATTGTTATTTAGAAATAGATAAATACATTTATTTGAAAAACGCAAATATTTGGTTCATTTGAGTCTCTGATTAATAAAAAGCGACGAAACAACATTTTAAAGTGCAATTTTATTCAACTAATATAATTATAAATGATATGGAGCCCAAAAAGTAGCCAAAGCGCCAAATTATATTTTTTTATGTCAAACTAAAAAAAGTAGCCACATTTGGCGAAATGTAGCCAAATCCTGCAACGCTGGAAGAAATACTAAATAAAGCTGGAGTTGTGACTCAAAGGATTATAGAGTCAAATGCGGAAAAAGAAGAGAAAGGACAAAAGATAAAGAAGTGAGAAAGGTTGGAAAATTAAGACTCAATATTTGCCTAACAGAAGAACTATTTATCCTTTCTGACAACTTTTTATCTTTTGTCCTTTTTCTCCTTTCACCAAATTTGGGTCTATAATCCTTTGAGTCGCAACTCCAGCTTTATTTAGTAATCCTTCCTCATTCACACATCTCCAAGTACATAAAAATATTTCATTTCCACTCAAAACTGAAATATAAATAAAGGTTTATGGCTATGTGAAACGTCTTTTCTGAGTTTATGCCGTTGAAATAAATAAATATAAAAAAATTAAAACATTTGTCGGTTTTGTTTACACCTTTATTGGGCCGCATGCGGCCCGCGGGCCGCGGGTTGAACACCCCTGATGTAAACAGTAGAAAGAGAGAGAGTAAAAGTCCAACCTATTGATGTTCTTATATCACCATATAAAATCGAACTTTCACCTGCACGGACAAGCCCGATTTTCAAAAGGCCGGAGTGATGTGAGACAGCATAAATTCCTATATTAGAACTAGTCTTTAATGCTAACATGATTCGAGAGACTAACGATTGTTGTTCGTAGCTACCTGAGAAAGTGTCCCGTTACATTTTCTCGAAGGCAACATGACGCTTTCTCGTGAACTATTAATTAAAGTATAGCTTATATATTTTTACACCAAAAGTTGCAATATTTGCAGATTCTGATTCATTCTTTAGTTTCGTTATTCCTGAGTGCTTATTGAGTGGTTTTAATCGCCAAGTATCTGCTTTTACGACTCAATTTAATTTAAATGTTTGTAACCACGTAAATTAAAGAACTGATTTTCTTATTTTACCGAGTTTTCAAAATTCCTGGGCTTTCAAGTCAACCTTTGTTAAATATATTTGAAACAATTCATATGCATTTCGAGTCAACTGAATTTTTTGGCTTTAATTCAGTGAATATGATTTTTATAACAGAACTGTATACAGGTGACCTCCGTATAACACGGGAGTTACGTTCCAAAAAATTGCCGTGTTATGCGAATCCGTGTTATACGAAACAAAGAACTAGTGCGAAAAGGGGGGTTAGGTTCCGAAAATTAAAAAACATGTTGTTAAATCCTTATTTAAATCAGATTTATTATTCATTTTTTTCATAGGTAAAATACTTACTTATTATTCAAGTAAATATTTTACCAGAGGATTATTCATTCTATATGATGATCTCAGCATGAGCGTCATCAACTGATAACAGTTTTTGGATGCGTTCGTAGATAGCGGTCGCTCTGCAACAGGAGTGCGCTGCTGTTTGTAGGCATTTAGGAACGACGGTGAAAGAAAGATGGCGGCGCCCGCACTATCGATAGTATCGTGTGGAGGAATCTATAATTCTAAAATGAGCTTTTAGAGGCAAAAGAAGGGTCCCAATTGTAAAATTTAACCATTAAATAGATTATTTGTTGAAAGAGCATTCAAAGTAGCCACGAAAACAATTACAGATAGAATGCTCGCGCGGAGTTACGCGGAGGTATAAAAGAACGCACCTTTTATTACATTTCATGCTGTACGAGAATTTTACCCAATTCCCGAACTGTGTTAGAGTGAACCCGTGCTATTAAACCACCGTGTTATAAGGGGGATGTTCCCAATTCCCGAACCGTGTTAGAGTGAATCCGTGCTATAGAAGTGCCGTGTTATACGAGGATTACCTGTACGTTATAATAACTAGACAATCCATATTTCACTACGTAATAGAAATGACAGAACCTATTTGTGCATTCCTTGGATAGTTTTGAACTATTGTTACTACTAAGACATTTGAAATATTTAAAGTTGGACATCAACATTACCTATTTTCTATTACATGTGTGTCTGTCTCTATCACCAATCATATTGTCTCTTCTTGAAATCCATAAAGTGATAATATGATGTCGACGTTATTCATGATGGTACAGCATGCACGTACTTGCCTATCGTATGGTGTATACAACAGTTTAGATAGCAAATATTCACTGGTAAGAAATTAATTACTATGCTCTTTCAATCGCTTGACGACCTACTTCTATCGATCTGAATTCTTATCACTGTACTTTTTATATTGCTGAGCCATTGTTAAAGAGTGTTTTTAGAAAGTATGTGGTAAACTTGGTAGCTTGCAACGCTAGTAACAGACTGAGTAATAAAAACGTCACAAATCAGTACAGTTGAGAGTTAAATACGTTATTTATCGCATTCAGATTTCGATCATTAGAATGAGCAGTAGCTCCAGTATGGCTACTATCTCTGTACTGTTTGAATGTCTTGTATAAAATTAAAATTGATTGCTGTTCGAAAAACTTTCAGTAAGAATTTTCACAACACACGGTTTTGTTCTTTGGACAGCTGAATATTTCTTTAGGTAGCGTTGATTAGAAATAATTTAAATACGATTATCGCAATATGCAAATTTATCAGGATAATATTTCGCCATATAAGAATAAATTTTTTTAATATCTGATATTCATTATTTATATCGAAATTCATTTAGACATACCTGAAATCAGAAAGATTATAACATTAAATGATGCGTAATCTATTCTGCAGTAACACAGTAGACCAAATGCTGCGACAGTTGCTAAGAATGGCGATACGCATCCGGCAATACCCAACCACGGTTTGCTACTGAGAAAATCACTCGACATGCAAGAAACTGCTGAAAATACCAGCATAATTGGAACAATAATCAAAATAAGAGGCAATCCACTTTCGCCAATTCGATTAGTTTCATTATTAACAGAATTACTGAACATTTTAGATATTTTAATACTGTTTAATTTAATGTTTGATAATGCTTCCAAACATGTCTGTTCCCATTTCAGTGCCATTTGTTTCTTTTCTTTTGTGGTGACGTCCAATGCGTAACCCAATCTAATTGCATTAGAATCTCGAATCATGTTATTTTCATTTAAAGTCACTCCTCCGAATTCAACAGCAGACAGTATTAATCTGTCCTCGGATGTGTCAGCCGGATATCTGTAATAAATTTGTAAAAATATTAAGAAAATATTAACTACAAAAGGTGTATTTTCATTTAAAGTCACTCCTCCGAATTCAACAGCAGACAGTATTAATCTGTCCTCGGATGTGTCAGCCGGATATCTATAATAAATTTGTAAAAATATTAAAAATGTTTGTTTCAGGTAACTGAAAATTCTCACTTAGAAATGTTTTTGCTTCAAACTCAGAATATCTTTAGTTTCATATTTGAGTAGAACGACAGACATTCTTCAATTTGAATGTGAAGCTGAAGATTTTCTGAGACTGGAATGAAAACGTTTCTAAGTGAAAATTTCTAGTTAGCTGAAGTAGGCATTTTTAATAACTTTTTAATGTCATGGTGCCTGGTTTGCATGAAATAATTTTGTAATTCATCATTAAAAAAAGTTTAATGTAAAAATATATTTTTAAAGTAACTTCTGAAACTTTCAGAATGCATTTAAAATACATGAACAAAAATTTTACTTAACAATATTAGTTTGTTTTCATTCTATTTTATCCCCTTGCTTAAATGTTTGAGCTTATACCACATTTCATTTCATTCCTGTTTTTTTTTCTATTGTGACTTTTTAAAGATTAAAATAACAATTAAACCTAATTGGAATTTGAATATATAATGATAAATTATTTTTACATCATGAAAATTGTGATTATGATGAGCTTATAAAGCTGATGATGATCAAGCTTTCTCAAATTCATTTCTACTATGTTTTGATAGTCTGAATTTAACAATGTCATCTTTTATTTTTTTTCTCCACCTGTAAACAGTGGCATAGCGTGAGTGTCAGCCGCCCAGGATGGGGGAAAATTTCGCCCCCCATATTTAGATATCCCAATTTAAAAGACTAAAATTCAGTTTTGTCACAGAAGAAGCAATGAAAAATTCTGTGCTAGTGCAGTGACCTGTTTAAAATAGCTCTATTGGATATTGGTGGTGTATATGAATACGAATGAATTGTACAAGCAAAAAAAAAGGTCAACAGGTTGCGTAGGATATCCTTGGATGAAATTACTAGTTCACCCGAACAGTGAGCCAATTCCCGGACTGTCCGGATGATAGCACTATCGTAGGCACGACACAAATATAGTTTAGAATGGTTCAAATTTTTACAAGATATTATTATTATTTATTGTGAAATTTTGCCGCCCTCTAAAAAGTGCCACCCGGGGCGGGCCGGCACTACGCTACGCTACTACCTATAAATGTATTGATATTTTAAAAACAATCTAGTGTGTTACAATATAAAAAATTGTTTGTTTGTGGAAAGATTTTTTATATAAATATATGTGTCTCCAAATTTAGTTTAAACAAAAATTGACAGTTTTGATAATCTTGACAACAACATTCACATTTTGTATTATTATTTATAGTAATCATTTCTATGTTAGTGGTGTTAGTGGAACAATTCCAGAAATGTTTGTGAAGGCACAGAATTTTTTTCATTTTTAATAATAATAATAGCTCTCCTCATTTATTTTATTTTAAATATCTTTTTGCATTTGTATGTCCTGCACAGTATAGTCCTGATTATCCCAAGTAATGTGGACCAGGGCACCTTTGGATAAGAAAAATTTGGATAACATGTATAATACATTCTATTAGATGAAATCTACTTATTGAACATAATTACTTTTAAATTACATAATAAAACAATTTTATTTACAACTGAATTTATAAAAGCAATTATAGACATAAAATTAAAATTTCTTTAAAATAATTCTTTTTTTAATTTGCATTATTATGAGAAGTCACCAGAGTAAATCTTTTTTAAAGTATCTTGGCTTCCTTTGAGTACTATGTGCTAAATAGCAAAGATTCATGAAACTGTCTATACTTTATTACACTGGTTAAAGCAATTTGGGAACATGTGACTTTGACAAAAATGTGCAAGCCAGTGCAATAAATTAAAATATGACATCAATTTGACTCAAAAGCATAGTTTTTCAAATATTACTCTATCTTACATAACAATATCTGATATTCAGAATCCTTCATTGTATGTGACTTTCTATGCAACATCTCTGCTTCCCTAATATATGTTTATTGATAGGATACTCTTCCACATCTCACTTCATACATTGTTGAATCTTGGTTAATTACCGTATTTCCCCCTTTCCAGATTTTACTATTTATTTGTAGAAAAATTTACTGTTATTCTGAAATTCTTGTTAAAACTGAAACATATTCATATGAATTGGAAAGGAGAAAAGACAAATATTGAATTTGTGCCAAAGAGGAAATGTGACTAAAGAAGTTTGTGCAACTCTATTCCATGTATTCTTAGATCAAACTTCACTTTTTCTGGAATTTTTAAAAATTTAATTAAATAATTATGTTACNAACACGTAAACAGTTCGAACAGTTACATTTAGTTCTGTACGTTATTAAAGACCGAATACTAATTTTTGAGAATGACGCTTGTTAAAATACATTGAAAATCATAATATATCAAAATTAGTTGACTGCAAGAAATACTCTTCGATAAAAATAATCTAAGACGCAAGTCTTTAAAAAGTAAGATATGCAATATTATCGGCGTAACGGTTTCATATAATCACCTTGAACATAGTGGTACACTCATGCTGATTATAGATGATGTGTATTACGACAGAAAAATAAGTTCCTTGTCAAGGAGGCCTACAAGATAATTCAAGTTTCATTTGTTGGAACACGTTTTCCGGAAAAGATCACATGATTTATCTTGGTCAAGTTGAGACAGTTATGTTAACCTAGTCTTGGAAAAGCTACCCATCCAGCTCTGGATTGGTCGGCCACCTGATCTAAAAATTAGATATAAGGAATGTAAGCGTTGCAACGGAAAAAACATGTCTGGCTTAAGACTGTGTTGTGAGAAACAAGAAAGAAAGATTGCGATATACATATATATATGTTGTTGTTATATAAGAAGTTGTTATTATAAGAAAAATGTAATTGAACAAATTGAATTAATTATAATTAAAGGTATAGAATGTTTTCTAATTTGCAGGTTTGTATAGAAAGAAAACATTATAACTCCTTAAATCCAGTTTAAGTCCATTTATTCCACAACCATTTACACTATATATATAGGCCTATATATAGCTATATATATAGTGTAAATGGTTGTGGAATAAACGGATTTAAACTGGGTTTAAGGAGTTATAATGTTTTATTTCTATACAAACCTGCAAATTAGGAAACATTCCATACCTTTAATTATAATTAATTCAATTTGTTCAATTACATTTTTCTTTTAAACTTGAATACGAGTTTTATTTATTCTTACCTCAACGTTCTAACATTTTAATTTATAAAAAAGTTGTGGCTATTTTGCAAATTTTAATTGTTAAAATTTGAAATAGGGCTCCTTGAAAATTCTAAAATTTAGCAAGGGCGCCGATAATCGAAATAGTTTGGAAACCACTGGACTAGAATATGTATCCTGCGCCTGGAAAGACAAAATATGAGTCCAACTTTATCAGGTTAACTTGAAAATTCTATTTAATTTCAATTTAATATTTCTTTAAAATGTTTGAAAAATATTTCGATCTTGTAGTCGATTAAATGACATTGAAGACAGTAACTTTGAAAAAAAATTAAACTTAATACGTAAAATTTTTTTTTCTTTCTTTATGTGTTTGTTCTAGATTGAAATGTAAACAAAGATATTGATTGTTATACTAGGGTAGGGTAAAAAGTAATGCACACGTGCTTGTAGAACGCGAACGAAATGATTTTCAGAAGCACGCCAGGTGGCACATGGAAGTAACATTCCCCCTCTATGCGTATGTGCAGTTTCAGGTTGATGCGTTCATTCAGTATATTTTGAGAAGCGATAATATGGAGACGTGCTCTAGTGCTATGTCAACGCGAGTTAAACAGCGTGCTGTTATCGAATTTTTAATTGCTGAAAAAGTGACTCCTACTAAGATTCATAGTCGTTTAAAAGCTGTTTATGGTGACAATGCTGTTGATAGGTCTACTGTAAATCGATGGATAATAAAATTTCGATGTTGCGAGCCTGGAAAAGCCATATTCTTGATGAAACACGCAGCGGACTTCCAATCACTGCCACAGGACGATTACCGTTGCCCATTGTTGCAATGTTTAATTCTTCTCAGTACATACAAACTCTAAAACACCTTCGATGTTGAGTTTGTCATGTTAGAGGCAGCCTGGTGCCAATAATTTTGCAACATGACAACGCTCGTCCACACACCTCGCGTGCAACTGGCACACCTCGCGTGCAACTGGAGAGGCTCTGCGAAATCTGAAATTTGAACCGATTCCACACCCTCCTTATTCCCCCGATCCTGCGCCTTGCGATTTTTATTTTTATTTTTCCTCTACTCAAGAGAGACCTCAAGCGTGATCATTACACCTCGGACAATGAGGTGAAGGCAGCTGTCAAGTCCTGGATTCGAGAAAAGTCGGAAGAATTTTTCAGTGACAAAATGAAAAACTTGTTACACGTTGGAAGAAATGTGTTAGCCTTAACGGTGACTATGTTGAAAAATAAATATATGATTTTGAAACTTAAAAATTGTACTTTAATGTACTTTTTGCCGGATCTTCCTATTTGTTTTTGTTCGTGTTCTATAAGCAAGTGTGCATTACTTTTCAGCCTACCCTCGTATGAATAACGTAAATATTAGCTGAGGTTCTCAATGGATAATCTCGTACAAACGGCAAGTAGTATAAGTTGAATACAGTATATCAATAATTAAATTTAACATTGATTAGAAATTTATACTTTAATAAATTAAATAAGTAAGTGTATATATATATTTACTTCAATATTAATAACATTTATTATACGTTTTTTAAAATGTCATATATTTTTTATTTTTAATAAAAAATACTGTCTTGTCTATTACAACAGTTATCCAAAATCACTAAATATGAACCCATGAATGACAGTTGTAAAACCAATGAACACGGCTTCGTGACTGGCCAGAAAACTGCCAAGTGGAGTTTAAAGCCAAAAATTCAACATACAAATTTTTGCTATGTTGATAAATACGGGTATAATCAAGAAGATATTATGTCTGAAACGTAGTGACTTAACTATAAATACAAATCTAATATTTATACATTGATAATAATGCATTAATAAATGTATTGACCATTAACTAAAAAATTGCTACAGGTTACATCATTAAAATGCTTGTAATATCAGGAAATTTTTACAAATAAATGTATGTATACAGGGACACACCGTGAGTCATCAACCCAATTTTACAATGACTACAATGTTTATTTTAGACAGTTTAAAGTGGCATCGTTCCAAAGAATACTGACATTTTGAATAATTTCGTCAAGTTTGATGACATCTTCGATTATTGATTCCTCCAATACAGAAGTTCCATTTCTAGGAGTAACTAGTGTTGTTGCGAATGCTTCAAACCTTGTCGTTCTTCTATAATCGCACTGTGACGTGTTGGTTGGAAAAATCGATTCAATAGCTGCTCTGTCAATTCTGCTTTTTGCATTGGATGGAATATAAAGATATTCTGCATCCTTCTGTAGCGGAATATTTAATAGTCCGGTTGCTAAAACGAGTGACATTATAAAGGAAACTGCAACGTATATTTGAGGATAACAACCGATATGAAATCCAATACGGGATAATGCAATAGAGACAATTTTTCTTATATTTCTATGCTCCATTTTCATTCTAAAATCGTAAAATAAGTGAAAAACTTCGTAAAATAGAGCTCTATAAAAATTTTTCCTGAAATTAATTAATACAATAAAATAAATAGTGACGTAACGAAAGTACACGGGTTCTTTAACGTTTATGCTTGATAAAGATACTATTAATATGTTGTATTAAAACAAGTTATCAATTTAAAAATGCATTTATTGGATAAACCTTTGGAATAACGTTGTTAAATATTAATCATTTGTATTTTCTCTTCTGATAAATGTAAATTGTATCATTATCTGGTCCAATTTTGTGATTTGAAATTAGTAATTACAAATGTAAATCCGTCTCTGTAATCCAAAAAAATACACTTTGATAGACGTATCACACAGCAGTTTCTGGTTAGAAAATTATTTTTTATTTTCAATTGAACTACAAATATATTTCGGGTTGGTATAATGTCCTCCAACCTCCTCCTCAGTGCTAGCTCAAATAAAAAGAAATTTGATATTGAAATATGACCATGTTATACCATAGAAAACAAACGAAATCATAAAAAGCATTCACATTTCATCATTATGTAAATTACGAAAAATTCTTTTTTTGTTTAAAATAGGAGGTGGGAGGGCAAACCTTCTTCGTCATCCTCAAGAACCCTTTACACCCATTGTCGAGATAACTCGTCAAGTTTACATAGCGTTACAGAAAACTCGGGTGTTTCGACCCTTTTGAAAATTTTTTCGGATGTTTTTTAAGTCTCCAATTTTTTAAAAAAAATTTTAGCGATTTTAATGTACCTTTAATGACGCACGATTAACATTTAATTGTTTTTTTATGGGATTTTTTATCAAATTTAATTCATCGTTCTAAAGTTCTAGTGCACGGATTTTACTTCGGTAAAGTTATTTAAAACTACTTTCTGATATCAAAAACGACCTCAGATAGTTTTTTTAATTTTTTAATTAATATATTTTATTATATATGCGTTTAATTAAATCCGGGGGTCGAAAATCGCCATAAAAATGTACTTTTTAAAAAAAATATTTAAAAATATAGGGGCAGCTAGTATTCACTCTACTTTAAACCCTTCTCCTCCCGAGACTTCTATGAGAATGTCTCGGGAAATCTAACACCAGGAGTTCTCAAGGTCATCCAGCTGTAAATACAATGACTGATCGGTGTCAAATTTCGCAGAAAGAGGAGACAATGGAAAATATAGTTTGAAGCTTTTTCTTCAAAATTAACGCATTTCTTTCGTTTTTTATCAGTTTTAAGTATTTTTTATGTTTAATTACATTAAGATTAAAAATTGATCGGGAATAAAGCGGTTAAACATAAAATTGTAGACTCCGTATTAATATACATCTAAAATTAAAACAACTTCCAACAGACAAACTTCCATTATACTCACAATCATTTAAATTTTTTTACACATGGGCATAGAACAGGCGTAGTAAAGTTAACATTCCTATGTAAAGGTTTTTGATACACAAACAATATTATTAAAATTATACCAGTATCAGTTACTAGGAAAAAAATTTTTTTACAAATAATTATACCATGTTTAAACATAATTATAGCATTTAACTTGTTTTAGAGCCATCTATCAATTTATACCAACAGTAATCAATTTGCATATATTCTGAGTTATTTATTAAATTATTTTTTGTTTTCTTATTTCTAAATTTTGTTTAAATTTTCTTTTATAAATATCTTTTTCAAAATGCAAAATTTTTACATTATTACGGTTAATTTTACAATTATTGTTATTTGTATAGTCATACCACGGAGAATTATTGTACTTCAATCTAATGGCCGCTTCATGTTCTTTTATTGTAACATCTAACATGCGCCCTGTTTCACTTATGACCAGTACATACAGTCAACACCCTTATAACACGGTAGATACGTTCCGGTTTTTATGAATCTATTCTCTGCGAGACCTTAAATACATGAGCCAATCACAGCCCGGCACGTGTGAAGTTTACGGACTACGGCTGTTTGAAAGGTTTTCTTCCATAAAATTAATCGATTCTAGACTAATTCGACTCAACATTTCCAAAATACGTA
This sequence comes from Centruroides sculpturatus, assembly GCF_000671375.1. NCBI lineage: Eukaryota > Metazoa > Arthropoda > Arachnida > Scorpiones > Buthidae > Centruroides > Centruroides sculpturatus. Next base: position 214,422 of record NW_019384808.1, read on the forward strand.
TAATTTTTTGGGAAGTATCCATATAAACTATGCTATAAACAAAAAACTGCAGGATTACTTAACGAGTGTGCACCGTTCGACGACGCCATTGCTTAAGCTTGTTTTCGTCGTGGAGCGGTGCATCGAATGGCGCTCGCGTGCTTCCTGATAAATTATTATTTTTGCGAAAAATTCGCTGAACTTTGGAGGCATCATTAATATAAATATAATTTTTATGGACGTTAAATAATAAATAGTCTTTAATAGGTACGCTGCTCGTTTAAACTCAACGGTTTGTAGAATATCCGCTATTGGTCTAGATGCGACCAATCCTGTGGCGACACGAGTCGGCGATGACGTTTTACCGAATTATACGAGTTTTTTAGCGTGTTTGTACGAATACTGTCGAAATTTTTTCGCCGTCATATAGGAATCCGAACTATATGAACCCGTTTTATAGGGGGATCTACTGTATATGGATTCTGACAATCATATTCCAACCTGTATACAACACCAGCTTTTTTTAGGCAATCTATACTATTAATACTACTTTTATTATTATATCTATGTATATTCTGTGAAATTTTGTTGGTCAGTTTACTTAGAGAGGAATATACACCAAATACAATGAAATTGAAAAAATCTATAAAGGACATTATACTTAAACATGCTATCTGGAAAACGGAACGTGAGATAATAAAATCTGTTATTAGATTTAAATATAAAAAATGTAATAATTTTAAATATCAAATACGTAAATTAGTACGGCTCTCTCTTGATAGTCCGACAGGTATGGGACCAAAGGGGTGTTGCATTACCAAAAGTGTCCGGATTACCGAAAATAACACGAAATGTGTGTCATCGTGTAAGAATTGGGTGGGGAGATTCACGTCGCGATATGCTTCTGTGCAAACAAACAGGTAACGGGAACGGGTACCTTGACGGAAGGTGCGTCGGACTACTGAGCATGTCGGATTAAAAAATATCGGACTATCAAGGGAGAGCTGTATATAGATTTAATTATAGAGAAAATCCATATAATGGTAGAGCCAACGAGTATAAATATAAGAAAGAACTCAAATTACAGAAATTATTTTCATACCCAACAAAAAGAAAATAAAAAATAGATTAATGATCTAATTGTAAATAATTCTAAGACTCCAATGCCTGGTCATGTAAAATATATATTAGCGTTGGGATTAGATTACAGTCTGCCGGTAGTAGATGTTACAAGAGATATGATAGAGTATATTGATAAGATTTAACAATTAAAACATAAGGTAAAAGTAATTTAATTAGTAGCATAATCCAAAATTTAAAGAAATGTACTAGTCAAAAAGATAAACATAAAATTAGAAAATACAAAAATAATATAAAATATAAGTTTTTTTTTTAAAAGAAATAATCTTAGGATAATAAAGGCAGATAAGACTAAACAATTAGTAATTCTAGATAATGAAAACCTAATTGATAAAACTTTTGAACAAATTAATAAAGATACTTATATTCAATTAAATAATAACCCATACGAGGGTATAAAAACAATTAACCAAATTGATTAAAAAAGTTATATAAATAATAATATAAGCGATATAAAAAAAAATCATATTCTTGACTTCAAAAATAATAGAATCCCCACTCTTAATATTAGATTAAAAACTCATAAAGAAGAAGAAAAATTTAGACCCATCGTTGATTTCAAATTCTCAACCCTTTATAATTTAGAACATCACATAAAACAACAATTAAAATGTTTAGAAAATTCTGTCTATAGTATTAAAGATGCTGATACTATTACTAATAGAATACAAAAGTTTAAAAAAGATAATTTTGATAAATTAATGAGTTTAGACATAAAAAATATGTATCCCGGTATNGGAGGTGCGTCGGACTACTGAGCATGTCGGATTAAAAAATATCGGACTATCAAGGGAGAGCTGTATATAGATTTAATTATAGAGAAAATCCATATAATGGTAGAGCCAACGAGTATAAATATAAGAAAGAACTCAAATTACAGAAATTATTTTCATACCCAACAAAAAGAAAATAAAAAATAGATTAATGATCTAATTGTAAATAATTCTAAGACTCCAATGCCTGGTCATGTAAAATATATATTAGCGTTGGGATTAGATTACAGTCTGCCGGTAGTAGATGTTACAAGAGATATGATAGAGTATATTGATAAGATTTAACAATTAAAACATAAGGTAAAAGTAATTTAATTAGTAGCATAATCCAAAATTTAAAGAAATGTACTAGTCAAAAAGATAAACATAAAATTAGAAAATACAAAAAAAATATAAAATATAAGTTTTTTTTTTAAAAGAAATAATCTTAGGATAATAAAGGCAGATAAGACTAAACAATTAGTAATTCTAGATAATGAAAACCTAATTGATAAAACTTTTGAACAAATTAATAAAGATACTTATATTCAATTAAATAATAACCCATACGAGGGTATAAAAACAATTAACCAAATTGATTAAAAAAGTTATATAAATAATAATATAAGCGATATAAAAAAAAATCATATTCTTGACTTCAAAAATAATAGAATCCCCACTCTTAATATTAGATTAAAAACTCATAAAGAAGAAGAAAAATTTAGACCCATCGTTGATTTCAAATTCTCAACCCTTTATAATTTAGAACATCACATAAAACAACAATTAAAATGTTTAGAAAATTCTGTCTATAGTATTAAAGATGCTGATACTATTACTAATAGAATACAAAAGTTTAAAAAAGATAATTTTGATAAATTAATGAGTTTAGACATAAAAAATATGTATCCCGGTATGAATTGGAAATTAATAGGGAAAAAAGTCTAAATGAACTTAATGTACATAATAATTTGATAAACTTAATACAATTTGCATATAATAATAATTATTTTGAAGTTAACGAAGTGTTCTATAGATAGATAGATGGTTTTGGGATGGGGTCAAAGATGGGGCCAAAATTAGCTGAATTAGTATAATTAATTGATTGATTGATAATAATTAATAATATGATTGATATTGACAAAAAAAAAAAATAAGTGAAATACATGGCATAAAATTAATACGAAGTTTAAAAATGGATTAACATATAAAAGATTTCCATATATTAAAAATATTTTTGATTATTGTATTAATAGCCTTAAAAATTATAACACTTGCTCGGCCCCATCTTTGACCAACAAAATTCCGTAGAATATACATAGATATATTAATAGAAGTAGTATTAATAATATAAATTGCCTAAAAAAAGCTGGTTGGAATGTAATTGTCAGAATCCATATATGTACTGTACATATGTGAAACAGGGCCATGTTAGATGTTAGAATAAAAGAATATGAAGCGGCCATTAAATTGAAGTACGATAATTCTCAGTGGTATGACCATACAGCAAGCCGTTTATATATTAATGATTACAGATTTTGTTGGACAAAAAAATACTTTAAGAAACATAAGAAAAAATTTATTATAATAAATTTGTTGTTTTTTAAATGAAATACAGATAAAATAGTAATTTCTATTTTTTGCGAAGTAAATTTATCAATAAAAAGCGCTTTTTAGTTAATAAAATGTTGAAAAATGAAAGGGATTAAATTAAATATATTTACTTACGTTCTTTGTTTTAATATTAAATAATAAATTCAGATAAATTTTTTCGACTTTAAATCCGTCTGTTCAGTGCACTGAAAGTCTACAGTTGTACATTATACATGTCCTCAGATAAGATGTAATCAAAAGTTTAAAGTCTAATCAGTTGTTTTTGTTAGTGTATTTAAAATCCAATCGTGTCAATCGTATTCGAAAATCGTAATTTTAAATCTACATAATCTAAACTGATGTCTACGTAATAGGCAAGTCTGGCGTCAATTGTAATAAGTTTTGTTTAAATATGTTTAAGTTTGAAATAATTAACAGTAGATTAATGTTTATTGTGAATATGAATATTAGTCCAAGTGTCTGAAGTTTGGTGCATAAAAATTTAGCAATGTAAATTTTAACCAAGAATGAAAGTCGAAACATCTTAGTAAATTTGTAATGTGTCTGTCTATAAGTTTTAGGGATTAAAAAAAGACTTTTTCTTGAAAGCGCATCGTGGATTCTGTCAAAGTTGAAATACAGGCAACATAATAATGAAGGGAGAGACTTGGATAGACTGTTTGTAACAAATTCACGGACTTTAGTTTGATTTGTACGGTGGGAAACTGCAACCTCATACAAGAGCGATTTACTAAAGTGCATCCCACGAAAACTTATGTTCATCTGGGTGTATTCAGATATTGGAAACACGAAGAAAACCTAAAAACTGCACGTAGTTAGCTTGTTGTTCAGGAGAAAATTCGCGCTGAAATAACAGTAATCAGTAGTTTTATACCGTCGACCGGTGGTGAGCAAAAGTTTCTGGAAAAGTTTAATATAATTAGATTCAGGTAAAACCTTGTTGACCGTTACTACAGGTACATTTCTGAAGTATTTTTACTTTCATTGTTAATCGTGCAAACGTTGATGCAAACAGTCTGGTTTGACAGTGAAAATAAAATGATATGGAAAAACAGCTCAGATAGATATTAACGAAAAATTGTACACAACTTTTTCATTCTGCGGACAGGCATAAAATTAAAAAGTACGTTTTAAAGTTGTTATTGTTATTTTGATTTCAAAGAAACAACACATGATATGTGTTTACATTCTAAATCACGGCGATGTGATAACGTGAAAAAATGATAAAAATAATTAAAAATTAACAACAAGAGAGATCACAATTAGATGAATACACAAATCAAAACGATGCATTAACAACTTTTACAATCTTTTTATTACAAGAAGCATATACTTTTTTTATGTTTAAAATTTTTATACATAATAAGTTGTACATAATACTTATAGCAAATATGTAGTAATACATGATGTAATTTTTTGGCATATTCTAATCGTAGTCAACGAGTACATAACTCTATTGATTCTGTATAAGTAATACGTAATATTAGAGCTATATCAGTATACGTATTTTTATTTTATTTCATTGCAGAACAAACTGACATTGATAAGTCAATTATTCATCAGTTTAGTTTATTTTATGCTTACGAATAAATTCATGAATTAGTTTAACAACTATTATACAAGATAATTGTTTTAGTTTATTGACATTTGTTTACAGGAATTACCGATAGACGAGAAAATAAGGCATGCATTTCTAAATTGTAAAACTAAAAACGTCAAATATCCGTTCGAGAAATATTTCTGTCTTGTGTTAATTCATGAAGCTCCCTCAAGTTTCAGACATTATTTTTTGGGTTTAATACAGTTTAATTTCAGGAAACAAGGCACTTAATGTATTTACATTTTTACTCTGTGTCTTTCGACGTATGGTTTACATTATATCTCGAAACTACACTAGTCAACTGTTTTGACACTTTGTAGGATAATTTCTATATGTACGATGTAGAAAATATTAAAATTTGTAGATTATAAGCCAAAAGTAAAAGAGAATTTTAAAAGCGAAAGTGATCTATCGTGTGGTGTCACATTTAATTGCAATAGAAATTTACAAATTTTTTAAAATCTCATCCCTTCTTTAAGAAAGCACTTTGCAATTTTCTATTTATTAAAATTTTTATTATCTTCTATTCGTTCTATTTTGAAATAAAATTCTGTAGAAAGTAGAGCCACACATGATTTTAACTTTGATTCTACATTTTACTGATAAATCTTCCCTTTAGAAAAGTACAGAAATTTGTTATGACTTAAAAAAATCACTTTTTTGGAATATTCGTTATTATTCAAATTTTATATTTTAGTATAAATTAAAATTACAGGACTTTGCGCTTTCGCTAACCTCCTCTTTCGAGAGGTGAAATGAGCACGAACCTGTTAAGCTATCGGGTGAATCATGTTCCCGAAAGGAGAAGTAATTTTTTGATTATAACCAATCATTTTTTAAATTGTTGTCTAATGTTAACATTGCCTACTATCAGAAAATGTTAACCTTACAAATTCACCAATTTATTTTTCAAATTTATCACTATCAGATTGTATTTCCCTTCATTTAAATATAAGAAAGTTTAAACTGTCAAGAAAAGAAAGAAAATGGTTTTGGTCAAAGTAAATGGTAGTATAAAAAAATGTGATAAAATGGGGAAGCAAACACAACATTCGAAATATACGGCAGGTATTTTATGAGTGGCCTCGGCCTGAAATTTTGACGAATTAGTTTCAAGAAATACGTAGATATACAAATAAAAATGTTTCGAAGTTAACCATATGTTTGTTTTTACATAAATTTAAAGCTTTTTTAACAACTGAAATAAAAGTTATACATTATATATCATTGAATTTATATATAAAGTAAAACTGTGATTTAGCACTATAATTATTTGTAACTCGTTAACGAAATACAGTAGACCCCCCTATAACGCTTAGATACGTTCCACACTTACCGAAAATTACGTTGTAGGAATGATTAAATACATGAGCCAATCGCAGCCCGATAGGTGGAAACTTTACGGACTAAGGCTGTTTGAAAGGTTTTCTTCTATAAAATTAACCGATTCTAGACTAATTCCACTCAACATTTCCAAAACACGTATAATTTTTTGGGAATAATCCGTATAAACTACGCTATAAACAAAAAATTATAGGATTACTTACCGAGTGTGTACCGTTCGACTACGCCGTTGCTTAAAGCTGGTTTTCATCGCGGAACAGCACANCATACCACGGAGAATTATTGTACTTCAATCTAATGGCCGCTTCATGTTCTTTTATTGTAACATCTAACATGTGCCCTGTTTCACTTATGACCAGTACATACAGTCAACACCCTTATAACACGGTAGATACGTTCCGGTTTTTATGAATCTATTCTCTGCGAGACCTTAAATACATGAGCCAATCACAGCCCGGCACGTGTGAAGTTTACGGACTACGGCTGTTTGAAAGGTTTTCTTCCATAAAATTAATCGATTCTAGACTAATTCGACTCAACATTTCCAAAATACGTATAATTTTTTGGGAAGTATCCATATAAACTATGCTATAAACAAAAAACTGCAGGATTACTTAACGAGTGTGCACCGTTCGACGACGCCATTGCTTAAGCTTGTTTTCGTCGTGGAGCGGTGCATCGAATGGCGCTCGCGTGCTTCCTGATAAATTATTATTTTTGCGAAAAATTCGCTGAACTTTGGAGGCATCATTAATATAAATATAATTTTTATGGACGTTAAATAATAAATAGTCTTTAATAGGTACGCTGCTCGTTTAAACTCAACGGTTTGTAGAATATCCGCTATTGGTCTAGATGCGACCAATCCTGTGGCGACACGAGTCGGCGATGACGTTTTACCGAATTATACGAGTTTTTTAGCGTGTTTGTACGAATACTGTCGAAATTTTTTCGCCGTCATATAGGAATCCGAACTATATGAACCCGTTTTATAGGGGGATCTACTGTATATGGATTCTGACAATCATATTCCAACCTGTATACAACACCAGCTTTTTTTAGGCAATCTATACTATTAATACTACTTTTATTATTATATCTATGTATATTCTGTGAAATTTTGTTGGTCAGTTTACTTAGAGAGGAATATACACCAAATACAATGAAATTGAAAAAATCTATAAAGGACATTATACTTAAACATGCTATCTGGAAAACGGAACGTGAGATAATAAAATCTGTTATTAGATTTAAATATAAAAAATGTAATAATTTTAAATATCAAATACGTAAATTAGTACGGCTCTCTCTTGATAGTCCGACAGGTATGGGACCAAAGGGGTGTTGCATTACCAAAAGTGTCCGGATTACCGAAAATAATCACATATTTTGCATTGTTTTGCTAGCAGTAGCTTATAATATTCCCTACTCCAACTGTTCGAACAGAACAGAAAACACACGAAATGTGTGTCATCGTGTAAGAATTGGGTGGGGAGATTCACGTCGCGATATGCTTCTGTGCAAACAAACAGGTAACGGGAACGGGTACCTTGACGGAAGGTGCGTCGGACTACTGAGCATGTCGGATTAAAAAATATCGGACTATCAAGGGAGAGCTGTATATAGATTTAATTATAGAGAAAATCCATATAATGGTAGAGCCAACGAGTATAAATATAAGAAAGAACTCAAATTACAGAAATTATTTTCATACCCAACAAAAAGAAAATAAAAAATAGATTAATGATCTAATTGTAAATAATTCTAAGACTCCAATGCCTGGTCATGTAAAATATATATTAGCGTTGGGATTAGATTACAGTCTGCCGGTAGTAGATGTTACAAGAGATATGATAGAGTATATTGATAAGATTTAACAATTAAAACATAAGGTAAAAGTAATTTAATTAGTAGCATAATCCAAAATTTAAAGAAATGTACTAGTCAAAAAGATAAACATAAAATTAGAAAATACAAAAATAATATAAAATATAAGTTTTTTTTTTAAAAGAAATAATCTTAGGATAATAAAGGCAGATAAGACTAAACAATTAGTAATTCTAGATAATGAAAACCTAATTGATAAAACTTTTGAACAAATTAATAATGATACTTATATTCAATTAAATAATAACCCATACGAGGGTATAAAAACAATTAACCAAATTGATTAAAAAAGTTATATAAATAATAATATAAGCGATATAAAAAAAAATCATATTCTTGACTTCAAAAATAATAGAATCCCCACTCTTAATATTAGATTAAAAACTCATAAAGAAGAAGAAAAATTTAGACCCATCGTTGATTTCAAATTCTCAACCCTTTATAATTTAGAACATCACATAAAACAACAATTAAAATGTTTAGAAAATTCTGTCTATAGTATTAAAGATGCTGATACTATTACTAATAGAATACAAAAGTTTAAAAAAGATAATTTTGATAAATTAATGAGTTTAGACATAAAAAATATGTATCCCGGTATGAATTGGAAATTAATAGGGAAAAAAGTCTAAATGAACTTAATGTACATAATAATTTGATAAACTTAATACAATTTGCATATAATAATAATTATTTTGAAGTTAACGAAGTGTTCTATAGATAGATAGATGGTTTTGGGATGGGGTCAAAGATGGGGCCAAAATTAGCTGAATTAGTATAATTAATTGATTGATTGATAATAATTAATAATATGATTGATATTGACAAAAAAAAAAAATAAGTGAAATACATGGCATAAAATTAATACGAAGTTTAAAAATGGATTAACATATAAAAGATTTCCATATATTAAAAATATTTTTGATTATTGTATTAATAGCCTTAAAAATTATAACACTTGCTCGGCCCCATCTTTGACCAACAAAATTCCGTAGAATATACATAGATATATTAATAGAAGTAGTATTAATAATATAAATTGCCTAAAAAAAGCTGGTTGGAATGTAATTGTCAGAATCCATATATGTACTGTACATATGTGAAACAGGGCCATGTTAGATGTTAGAATAAAAGAATATGAAGCGGCCATTAAATTGAAGTACGATAATTCTCAGTGGTATGACCATACAGCAAGCCGTTTATATATTAATGATTACAGATTTTGTTGGACAAAAAAATACTTTAAGAAACATAAGAAAAAATTTATTATAATAAATTTGTTGTTTTTTAAATGAAATACAGATAAAATAGTAATTTCTATTTTTTGCGAAGTAAATTTATCAATAAAAAGCGCTTTTTAGTTAATAAAATGTTGAAAAATGAAAGGGATTAAATTAAATATATTTACTTACGTTCTTTGTTTTAATATTAAATAATAAATTCAGATAAATTTTTTCGACTTTAAATCCGTCTGTTCAGTGCACTGAAAGTCTACAGTTGTACATTATACATGTCCTCAGATAAGATGTAATCAAAAGTTTAAAGTCTAATCTGTTGTTTTTGTTAGTGTATTTAAAATCCAATCGTGTCAATCGTATTCGAAAATCGTAATTTTAAATCTACATAATCTAAACTGATGTCTACGTAATAGGCAAGTCTGGCGTCAATTGTAATAAGTTTTGTTTAAATATGTTTAAGTTTGAAATAATTAACAGTAGATTAATGTTTATTGTGAATATGAATATTAGTCCAAGTGTCTGAAGTTTGGTGCATAAAAATTTAGCAATGTAAATTTTAACCAATAATGAAAGTCGAAACATCTTAGTAAATTTGTAATGTGTCTGTCTATAAGTTTTAGGGATTAAAAAAAGACTTTTTCTTGAAAGCGCATCGTGGATTCTGTCAAAGTTGAAATACAGGCAACATAATAATGAAGGGAGAGACTTGGATAGACTGTTTGTAACAAATTCACGGACTTTAGTTTGATTTGTACGGTGGGAAACTGCAACCTCATACAAGAGCGATTTACTAAAGTGCATCCCACGAAAACTTATGTTCATCTGGGTGTATTCAGATATTGGAAACACGAAGAAAACCTAAAAACTGCACGTAGTTAGCTTGTTGTTCAGGAGAAAATTCGCGCTGAAATAACAGTAATCAGTAGTTTTATACCGTCGACCGGTGGTGAGCAAAAGTTTCTGGAAAAGTTTAATATAATTAGATTCAGGTAAAACCTTGTTGACCGTTACTACAGGTACATTTCTGAAGTATTTTTACTTTCATTGTTAATCGTGCAAACGTTGATGCAAACAGTCTGGTTTGACAGTGAAAATAAAATGATATGGAAAAACAGCTCAGATAGATATTAACGAAAAATTGTACACAACTTTTTCATTCTGCGGACAGGCATAAAATTAAAAAGTACGTTTTAAAGTTGTTATTGTTATTTTGATTTCAAAGAAACAACACATGATATGTGTTTACATTCTAAATCACGGCGATGTGATAACGTGAAAAAATGATAAAAATAATTAAAAATTAACAACAAGAGAGATCACAATTAGATGAATACACAAATCAAAACGATGCATTAACAACTTTTACAATCTTTTTATTACAAGAAGCATATACTTTTTTTATGTTTAAAATTTTTATACATAATAAGTTGTACATAATACTTATAGCAAATATGTAGTAATACATGATGTAATTTTTTGGCATATTCTAATCGTAGTCAACGAGTACATAACTCTATTGATTCTGTATAAGTAATACGTAATATTAGAGCTATATCAGTATACGTATTTTTATTTTATTTCATTGCAGAACAAACTGACATTGATAAGTGAATTATTCATCAGTTTAGTTTATTTTATGCTTACGAATGAATTCATGAATTAGTTTAACAACTATTATACAAGATAATTGTTTTAGTTTATTGACATTTGTTTACAGGAATTACCGATAGACGAGAAAATAAGGCGTGCATTTCTAAATTGTAAAACTAAAAACGTTAAATATCCGTTCGAGAAATATTTCTGTCTTGTGTTAATTCATCAAGCTCCCTCAAGTTTCAGACATTATTTTTTGGGTTTAATACAGTTTAATTTCAGGAAACAAGGCACTTAATGTATTTACATTTTTACTCTGTGTCTTTCGACGTATGGTTTACATTATATCTCGAAACTACACTAGTCAACTGTTTTGACACTTTGTAGGATAATTTCTATATGTACGATGTAGAAAATATTAAAATTTGTAGATTATAAGCCAAAAGTAAAAGAGAATTTTAAAAGCGAAAGTGATCTATCGTGTGGTGTCACATTTAATTGCAATAGAAATTTACAAATTTTTTAAAATCTCATCCCTACTTTAAGAAAGCACTTTGCAATTTTCTATTTATTAAAATTTTTATTATCTTCTATTCGTTCTATTTTGAAATAAAATTCTGTAGAAAGTAGAGCCACACATGATTTTAACTTTGATTCTACATTTTACTGATAAATCTTCCCTTTAGAAAAGTACAGAAATTTGTTATGACTTAAAAAAATCACTTTTTTGGAATATTCGTTATTATTCAAATTTTATATTTTAGTATAAATTAAAATTACAGGACTTTGCGCTTTCGCTAACCTCCTCTTTCGAGAGGTGAAATGTGCACGAACCTGTTAAGCTATCGGGTGAATCATGTTCCCGAAAGGAGAAGTAATTTTTTGATTATAACCAATCATTTTTTAAATTGTTGTCTAATGTTAACATTGCCTACTATCAGAAAATGTTAACCTTACAAATTCACCAATTTATTTTTCAAATTTATCACTATCAGATTGTATTTTCCTTCATTTAAATATTAGAAAGTTTTTACTGTCAAGACGAGAAAGAAAATGGTTTTGGTTCAAGTTAATTGTTGTTTTAAAAAATGTGATAAAATGGGGAAGCAAACACAACATTCGAAATATACGGCAGGTATTTTATGAGTGGCCTCGGCCTGAAATTTTGACGAATTAGTTTCAAGAAATACGTAGATATACAAATAAAAATGTTTCGAAGTTAACCATATGTTTGTTTTTACATAAATTTAAAGCTTTTTTAACAACTGAAATAAAAGTTATACATTATATATCATTGAATTTATATATAAAGTAAAACTGTGATTTAGCACTATAATTATTTGTAACTCGTTAACGAAATACAGTAGACCCCCCTATAACGCTTAGATACGTTCCACACTTACCGAAAATTACGTTGTAGGAATGATTAAATACATGAGCCAATCGCAGCCCGATAGGTGGAAACTTTACGGACTAAGGCTGTTTGAAAGGTTTTCTTCTATAAAATTAACCGATTCTAGACTAATTCCACTCAACATTTCCAAAACACGTATAATTTTTTGGGAATAATCCGTATAAACTACGCTATAAACAAAAAATTATAGGATTACTTACCGAGTGTGTACCGTTCGACTACGCCGTTGCTTAAAGCTGGTTTTCATCGCGGAACAGCACA
>NW_019384808.1:231943-243974 GCF_000671375.1 Centruroides sculpturatus
GTAACAAACTATCTCTGTTGTTATAAAAATATATATATATATATATATATTATAACATTACAAATTTGTTAAAGAACAAAATATATTAACAGGCATAACATTAACGACAAATTTATTATAATATCTCTGTCGTTTTACACATAAAATTCAGTTTAAATTGTAATATGTATTGTTTGCAAAGTGAACTTATTAATAAATAGTTATCTTTAGTCTATAAAATATAAAAGAATGAATAAAATATTATTAAATATATTTACTTACGTTGAATATTGAATAATGAATTCACATAAATTTCTTCGACTTTCTATCTGTTCAGCTTAAAGAAGGTTAATAGTTATACATTATACACATTCAAAGATAAAATTTAATCAAAACTTCAAAGTTTAAAGTTTAATCACTTGTTTATGTTAGTGTAAATTGTTATCGTATTCGAAAATCGTAATATTAAATCTACATAATGTAAACTGAAAACTCCAGATTTCTACTTAATAGAAACGTTTGGAATCGATTCAAATAAGCCCTGTTTAACCACGTTTATGTTTGAAACAGTTAACTAAGATTAATGTTAATGTGAATATCGATATTAGTCCATGTGTTGAAACGGCTGTCTCAAGTTCAGCGCATAAAACTTTAGCGATATAAATTTTGACCAAGAATGCAAATCGAAACATTTTAGTAAATTTGTAATATGTCTGTCAATATATTTGCTATACGTTTTTACTTGCAGCGTGATGGATTAGGATAGATTTTGTTTGTCAAATGTTACGTTAATAGCAGAATAATAAAACACTAGACGCAGTCACTCGATGAATATTGAAACGCTACAGAAACAGGTCAGATGTTACATAATAAACTTCATTTCTGATAGAGACAGCTTCGTGTTGCTTTGTAGTAGTTGCATCTTTTNCACTATTGGTCCAGACTCTATCAATCTTCTCGCGAAACGACGTTATAGGAGGTACGTTATACGAAAGTTGCTACAATTTTTTTCGCTACGTTATAGGAATTTCCGTTATAGGAACGTACGTTATAGGGGGGGTCGACTGTATGTAAAAATCCTTAAAGAAATTTTAAAAAACTGGAATTATTCAAAGAATAACGTACAGGAAAAATTGCACAATATACAAATTGAAAATGCTGGCGAATTTAACATAAGAGTTTTTGTTTACACACATAGATAAGAAATATACTGACCGGTTTTGTTCAGATTTAATAAACATACGTAATCAGGTAACTGTTCTCTGAAGCCCACCAGCCAAGCGGTCTTCGTACCCTGAACACTACGAGTTCTGTCGTGGTTCGCGCCACGTTCCGATGGGCTGGCCACGTGGAGTTTTTTGGGTTTTCTCCACGTCTTTAACGTCTAAATAGAGTTCAGTTTCCCTTAAAAAAAGACTTTTCGGAAAGCATCGCATTAGTATTTCGTTGCAATCGCTTAATATAAACAATAAACTTTACTTTGGTGTCTTTCAATCTGAGGTAATTCAAGACATATGACAGACAGAACTAGCAAATATTCTTAAAACAAATTAAGATTTTTTATGTCTTTTAAACATAGATTTAAATAATCAACATTATTGAATATTTGAAGTATTGTTATAATTTAAACATTCAATTTCACTGCTCATTTCCTGTGTATTCAGTTTTTTGTGTAGAACTTTTTGAACATAAAGGAATGAAATCTAAAAGACTGAGTATTACTGGCAATATAACAAGACTATGAAACGAAGCGAATATAACCATTAATGTTGTAATTTTAAAAAACGTTACGAACGATTCTGATGGACCAAAGTATAACACCGAAATACCTAAAAAAGTGGATATACAAGCTTGTGTTACTGGATACCCAGCAGCATATAAACAACTCTTAATTTTCTCGTTCGGTGTTTTTTTTTCGCAGTTGATATATGCGTAAGCCATATGAACTGTATAATCTACACAAAATCCTGTACATACAACTAACGTCATTAAAGTGGTAGTATCCATAGTCACGTTCCATAAAGACATGTATCCAAACAGACCAGCCTGAATAGAAACAATAGTGATGGCAACAGACAAAAGAAACAAAACCTTTGGGGTGAATAAAAGAAAAACTAAAATGACTAACGCGGCAGCAGAACAAATAGCTTTTATACAATTTGACAGAATATTTATATATAGTTCATAAAATATAAATCTGAAATTGTATGCAATAATTTGAAACTTGCTGTTAGAGGCAATTTTTCTTACATTTTCAAAGAAATATTTTTCGTCAATTCGAGATTCCTCATCCAAACTCGAAACGATAAATCTGGATGCAGTAATTTTATCACCTTCTTCGTTGAAGACAACATCATTTTTAAACCTGTTTGCCATTTTAACTTTTAAGAAAATATTTTTAAATGCACTAATAAAGTCTTTCGAATCACTCAGATTGTAACTAGAAAGCGAAAACTCTGCTACCGGAGTTTTAGTAAATGCCAGAAACTCTCTCAGCCAACTTTCTGTGGTCGACGAATCGGATATAAATGGAGCAGATTCGAAACTTTGTACAAGATTTTCTATGTCATTTTGTACAGTGACATTTGAGTAGTCTAATGTCTGGTTAATGGCAATTTGTACTTGATGACTATAATTAGAAAAATACGTTTTTTCAAGTCTTAGATATTCAGTTACGTAAGAAGAGTAAGGAAAGAGTTTACTGACATCATCTCCTTCTCGAATGAATTTCATACCGTATACTGCAGCAGTTACATAAATTATATACAAGATGATTACGCTAAACTTACTAATTGATTTTCCAAGCATTTCGCCTAAAACATTACTGAAGAATATCATGAAAACATTTTCTTTGTTATTCTGTTTCGATGTCACTTGTATTCTGTTTTCAAGTTTTATATGAGTGCGATTGATCGGCCAGCAAAAAACAGAATGCATCTTATTCTTCTCTCTGTATCCATCGAGTGCCATGAGTCCTCCGAAAAAGAATAACTGATAAATATAGTCAAAGACTATTGCTAATGCGGCGTACGCGCAGAATATATGAATCACTTTGTATGGTGTGACAAATCCCATGCAAAAGGCAAGAAAATTTGTCAGAGAGGTAATCGTGATAGACACTGCAGCTTCCGCATAAGCTTCTTTCATTCTGTCGGGTACGGAAGCGTTCACGTCAGTCCTTCTCCACGCTGCTATCAAAATAAATGCATCGTCCACACCAATACCTGAAATATTCATAATAATATTGAATTAAAATTTTGAATATTTTCACATAAAGTCTCTGTAATAAGTTTTAAACGATAAATTTATCACTATTTAAAGATTTAGCGAAAAGTCTTTAAATGAATATTAAATGAATTTTCACAAGAAGGAATATAATGTGACAATACACGTTTTATCATAAAAGTGTTAATACTGAAAACGAGGAAAAAACTTTTATATAGATGATCATTCGTGTTAAAGCTATGTTCCATGTATAGGGTACAGTACAATTAAGTTTTGGTATTAAGAAAAAAAGAAAAGTTTTCTTTGCATAAGCACATGTGTTGAAGCTATGTTCAGAAAATAAAAGTTGACAGATTGTTGAATATTTTTTTATTTGTTATATAAAAGTCTAGCTGAAACGCTCATTTCTTTTGAAGCTGTTTTATAAAAATAATGATCATATTGCAACTGTACATTTAATATTTAACCATGAAACAAGTTACACGTGTGGAGCAAATATCAAAATGTAGATATACACAATATGCTAATTTTACAGCGTAGCTGACATATTTGTACAACAAAAGTTGCGATTTTTGGTGTACTATTTACAGATTTTGACTCGTTCTCTCGTCTACATCAGCTTACTTAATATGACGCTTGCGTTACGCTGCGTGCAATTGTTTTTTGCTTAAAAGATTTTTGTAATTTTGTTGCTGTAATCTTTTTACAAACAGTTTGTGTTTAACAAATATGGAAAATATAGCTACATCTATGTAGTTTCACGATATTGTATGCTTTTTGTCTTATATGTTCCTTACATTTAAAAGTGATCGACAATTTTGGATGTAGTGAAGTACGAGGTAAAGCGATTTTTAAATAGTAAAATCAATCTCTACGGGTTTAAGTCCAAGTTATTCCGAGTTATGTTTTTACGTTAATGTATTTTCAAATGATTACATATAGTAACGATAACGAATGCAAGAATTGGGTCCCCCTGTTTCTGGACTAATTAGCGAATTTTTAGATGGGTCTAAAAGTATGTTCGATTTCCCGCAAAAACTATAAAAAAACTGCATCTGCGTCTTGCACGTCGCTTTCTCTTAACAATTCCATTGTTACGTAACACTTCCATTGTTGACACTTTCATTGTTACTTAACACTTCCATTGTTACTTAGCATTTTTATTGTTACTTAACACTTCCATTGTTGATGGAAGTGTTAAGCCTTAATCCTGTCCCTCTCCCCCGTGGGGAGGTATTTCGAAAAAACCTTTCTTAGTGTACCCTTCAAATTTCAACTTTCAACTCCTAACCTTTTTGGCTCTGCACAGATTAATATTATTATTATTATTATCAACTCGTCTCGATAATATATATATAGATTAATTGCACCTTTTTCCTTTGTTAGTATTATGAAGCATGAAAGTAGACATGGGATATTTGGCAAGTTTCCCGTTATAATATCATTTTAATATTATTACCCGATCGCAAACGAACAGCTTAATTAACCAAGATTAGAATGAACTTTGTTATCCTTTTGAGGGAAACGGCTTTCAATAAAATTATAGATCAGATATACCTTATCAATTCATATTTTTGGAAAGTAAATAAATATTTCTGGGTGCTTTTAATCTTCAAGTATCTGTTCTTAAGACTCAATTTAATTTAAATGTTTGTGTCAACATAATTTGAAAACTGATTTTGTTACATTACTGGTTTTCTAAACTCCTAAGCTTTCAAAATAACCTTTCTTAAATATATTTCAAAGAATTCATTTGTATTTGGAGTCAACTTCTCAATTTTAGCCTTTTCTTCAGTGAATATAATTTTTATAAAACAAATCTATACGTTATAAAAACTAGACAGTGTTTGATCTGATTACTTATTACAAATGGAAGAACCAATTTGTGCATTTATTGAGTACTTTTAACAGTTGTTACTACTGAGACATTTCAAATGCTTACATCTGTTACATCTGTATAGCTCTGAGACACACCATATTGTTACTTCATGAAATGCATAAAGTGACAATATGATCTGGACGATACTCATGATGGTACGGCATGCAAGTACTGTACTTGCATATAAGATGGTATATACAAGAATTTAGATAGCAAATATTCACTGGTAAGAAATTAATTACTATCCTTTTTCAATCGCTCGACGACCTAGTTCTATAAATCTGAATAAATCTTATTTCTTCTGTGGCGGAGATACTGACGAAGTGTGTTTTTCGAAAGTATGCTGTGAACTTGGTAGCTTGCAAAGTTATTAACAGGCTGTGTAAGAGAATCATCGCAAAGCAGTACAGTGACGGGTTAAATACACTATTTATCGCATTTAGGTTTTGATCATTAGAAGGAGCAATTGCTTCAGCATTGCTACGATCTCTGTAATGTATGAATGTATTGTAGAAATGTAATGTGTTTGCTGCTCGAAAAAGTTATAGTGAAAACTTTTGATACTAACGTATTACCGTAATGACTACGGCATGTTGAAACCATCACACAACACAGGGTTTTGTTCTTTGGATAGCTGAATATTTTTTTAGATAGCGTTGAATAGAAATAATTTAAATTCGATTATCTCAATATGTAAAGTTATCAGAAAAAAATTTGCAATATACCAATAATTTTTTTAAATATCTAATGTTCATTATTTATATCGAATTTTGTCAAAACATACCTGAAATCAATAAGAGGATTATTACATTAATTGATGTGTAATCCATTTTACAGTAACACAGTAGACCAAATGCTGCGGCAGTTGTTAAGAATGGTGATGCGCATCCGGCAATACCTAACCACGGTTTGCTACTGAGTGAATCAGTCGACAAGCAGGAAACTGCTGAAAATACCAGCATAATTGGAGCAATAATCAAAATAAGAGGCAATGCACTTTCGCCAATCCTGTTAATTTCATTATTAATAGAATGACTGAACATTTTAGATATTTTAATATTGTTGAATTTAATGTTTGATAATGCTTCTAAACACATCTGTTCCCATTTCAGTGCCATTTGTTTCTTCTCTTTTGTGGTATGGTCCAATCCATAAAACAATCTAATTGCACTGGAATCTCGAATCATGTTTTTTTCATTTAAAGTCACTCCTCCGAATTCAAAAGCAGACAGTATTAATCTGTCCTGAGAGATGGCAAATGGATATCTGTAATAAGTTTGTAAAAATATTAAAAAATTTTAATTACAAACACTAATAACAGGAATTCAATGAAAATATAATTTAAAGTTATAAATATACATGTTATTGTAACATTTAAATTATTTTACTTACTCTACTGTGCTGTACTTACGTGTTAATTTTTATCTTACTGATAAAAATTAACTCGTAGACAGTTGGAAAACAATCAGTAGAGAGGTTGCAGCCGTCGTTTTCATTGCGAAAACGTAAACTTCAGGTGTCGAGCGCCTTCATTTACCAAGACTAGAAAGTTCACAATGGTGTTTGGTAGGTTGGCATGATGAGTGAAAGATCGGCTTAAACTTCTTTATTTTTATTTTTTTGGGTTATAATTGTGACTTTTTTTTATTAAAATAATGATTATATATGTATATATGAATAATATTGTAAAAATTAGATGATTTTAATTCAGAAATTATTGAATTATTGAATATTATATAATGTGATGTGAAGTGACCATGGAAACTCTATTTTCACTTTTTCTTTTGTAGTCAACTGATGAGGTACTGTATTAATCTTGTTGAATGAGGATGAAAGTTATGAAGAAGCCATTCTCTTATGTCATATGACTTAAACTATACCTGTGGCAAAAGTAAGAATGAATTTAAATGAAATTACAAATTTTGATTGCTTGTTTTATTTTCGGTAATGATTAAATTAAAATAAAAAATGAAAAAACAAAAAAAAATAATACTCATAAAATTTTATAATTTTAACATATTCTTAAGAGATGAATTGTTTTGCCTCTATTCTGCTTTACGTCTTCCATCTGTAATTATTTGTGAAAATAGATCACGCTCACTTGGAATTGAAGCGTTATGTATTTTTTTTACGAAGATGATAATTTATCCTAATTGACTTGATGGTATTTCTGTTTTCTTGGGGAAAACAAAACGTTATCTTTCACGATTTGTGCATGAAACACTAAATACCATTTACAATAGCCATTCTAAATCGTTATTGAATATCGACGAAATAAAACTAACAAGATAAAAATTAAAATTATTTAGCTAAGTAATAACAGCAAAAAATGGTCCTTTCACAAATTGTTAGGAGTTCATAAATGGAATGGCATGCCCTATTTTCGGCCAAAAACACATCAAAATGTGATATTCAGTCAGTGGCCATAAACGATAATTTTTACATATATTTTTCCAAGCAGCTTTTCTATTTTTATACGCATACGGATTTACATCCACTACTTCTCTCAACAGAAGTATGTCGTTGCAATAGTAAAAACGCATTGGAACTTTCCTATTGTTTCTTACGGTAGAAAACACGACGCTAATTAAAGTCAAAATAATTATTTCGTGTTATTAAAGATCCTATAAATATTTTAAAATAGTTTATTTTGTTTAATTACGTTCACTGGTAACATTCATCATTGTTAAACGTTTCCGTCAGTTTTCAACAATATCCCACAAGTCAGTGTGCGACGTGAACGTGTGGCTAACGTGTTTTACTTGGAGCTCAAACGTCAAACGTGTACTTCTGCTTGCCGTACAAGTTTAACGTTCGATTTTCGGCCGCAAACTCTAGTTTTGTACGATATTAAGGACCAAATGCCAATTTTTAAAAATGAGAGATTCTAAAATTTATTGAAAATCATAAAATATTAAAATTAATTGACACTATAAATCATTATTTGATAAATATAATGCAAGATGTAAATAATTAAAGTGAGATATGCGATGTTATCGGCGCAAAGATTTAATAGAGTCATCTTCAATATAGTGGAACACTTGTGGTAATTACAGATGATGTGTACTACGACACAGAAAAATAAATCCCGTTTTTAGCTGTATGAAAAATTCAGCTTTAATAGAGTATTGGCAAAGACTAGACTATTTGTACTTCACCTGATAAGGAAAAACGTCATACAAACTGTATCAGGTTAAATCAAAAATTTAATATAATTTCAATTGAATATGTCTTTAAAATATTTCGATCTTGTAGTCGATTAAATGACATTGAAACAGAAACTTTGAAAAAAAATTAATCTTAATACGTAAAATTTCCTTTTCTTTCTTTATGTGTTTGATCTAGATTAAAATATAACAAAGATATTGATTGTTGTATAAATAAAGTAGATATTAGCTGAGGTTCTCAATCGAAAATCTCGTACAAGCGGAAAGTTTTATAACTTGACTATATCAATAATCAAATTTAACATTGGTTAGAAAATTATACTTTAATAAATTAAACGAATAAGTATATATTTATGTATTTACTTCAATATTAATAATATTTATTATACGTTTTTTGAAATGTAATATATTTTTTATTATTAATAAAGAATACTGTTTTGTCTATTACAGCAGTTTTCGAAACTCACTATATATTACCCCATGAATGACAATGGTAGAACCAGAGTCGATGGATATACTCTTCCTTGCGCTTCCAATAGCTATAATGATACTGGTGTAATAAATATTTCTGTCACTTCGAGGGCTTCAATCGCTCCACGGCGTAAGATTGGCTTGAGCATAGGAAGAATCAGCCGTATCCATTCGAAATTCCTTTAATATATGAAATTTTCTTGTTTTTAACTCAGTTATTGCTTTTGTCTTTTTCAAAGTACTGCTTATAAATATTATTTTCATGCGTTATTGAACATTATTTATTCGTAAATCTCGTTAATATTTATAATTTCTATTAACTGTCACTTTCACGATTTTAGAATTATTAGACTGTAAAATACAAAACTATTCGAATTGAAATATTACTTACTATTCTCAATGAAGTAAAATTGTATAGCAGATTTTATGTAGAGTTAAACGATTTTTTAAATAATATATTAACTCCAATCTGAATTAAATTTCTATGGTTATTTAAACGTGTCAGAAAATAAGCTATACTTTTCTTAATTATATTTTCATAGATATGTAATAAAATAAGACAGTAAAATGAAAATCTATTATACACAGAACATTATGTGCAAAACTTTTATTTACAATATGTAGCAATATAACATTTCTAAACAGATCTCTATTTAAAATTTAGATAAATTAAATCGAAAATAAATTATTTCGATTTATCCAGATCTTCATCTGTAAGTTTAAATTATCATCTTATTAAATTTTTTTATAAACCGAATATACTTTTTCCTTTTTACACATAAAATGAAATTTTAAAATGTAATTACAAATAATTTTTTTACAGAAAAATAGAAAAAAGTTACAAGAATACTTGGACACAGAAAAACTATCTGCAACCTGAAACATTAACTGTACTGGATAGTATAGAGCAAAGAGCAATACTTACATCGACTCTGGTAAAAGAAAAGAACATGCGTTCAACCCTGGCCAAAAGCTTCCAACGTGGGGTTTTCAACCAAAAATCAAAATACAAATTTTTGCGATGCTAATAAATTCGGGTATAATCAAGAGTATATTATGTCTGAAACTAACCTATAAATACAAATCTAATATTTATACATTAATATTAATGCATTAATAAATGTAGTGAGCATTAACTAAGAAATTGCTGCAGGTTACTTTATTAAAATGCTTGTAATCAATGGCCCTCTAAGCTGCGCGGCTGCGCGGCCGCGCACTGCTCAAATTGTTGCCGCGCAGGCGAGCATGCACACCGATTTGAATTGTTGTTTACTTATTTCTCACTCTGTCTGCAACATGATTATTGCTGCGTATATTTCGATTAGATACATTAAATCATTGACAAAAAATAATATTTCGTATAAAAGTATGTTTTAAAATGAATTTTAATGTCAACTTTATAATTAACTAGCTGTTACCCGCGACTTCGCCCGCGAAAATTTTGCAAACAAACCCCATTTATATTCAGTATTTCAACAACGATAGTAATTGTTATATAACACCTACCGCTGAGAATGATGAGAATTGCCGAGAATCAAACAAACTATTTTCAATTTGATCAATTTTCTGAAACGTTTACAATCGTTCCATAATGGAACCAATACGCAATAGCAAATTCGAATTTAAACGGTTCGAACATTTTTAAAATCGAAATAGATAAAAATATTTATAACAATGTCTGAAATGTTATTAATTTAATAAACCTAAGTACTCGATGAAGACTAAATCCTCTCCCTCTCCCGCCCACGGGAAAATTTCGAAAAATCCCTTCTTGGTGTGCATTGCCATGGCGTACCTACCCTACTAAAACGCAGATAAAAACAAAAAATCGCATCTAAAATAGTACAGTAGAAGCCGTTCTTCCGGTTGAGCCTTAATGCTCTCCCCCGTGGAAGAATTTCGAAAAATTCCTTCTTACAAGTTAGTGTGCGTTTCCATGACGTACCCTAACTGTGTACCAAATTTCACCTCTTTAGGTTCAGCGGTTTGCTCTGGGCAAACCGCTGAACCTAAAGAGATGAGTCATTCAGTCAGTCAGTCAGGACAAGCAATTTTATATATTTAGATTAATTTTATTTTTACAGGAAAACATAAGATTGTTTATATATATGCTCAAAAAAATTTTTTGCTCAGAGAAGTATATGTTCCGCTCATCTACAAAAAAAATTAGAGGGAACATTGCTTATAATATTAGAAAATTTTTACAAAGAAATTTATTTATACAGGAAACACACCGTGAATTATCAATTCTATATTACACGACTACAATGTTTATTTTAGACAGTTTAAAATGGGAAAATTCCATAAGAAAAATAAGAACTTACTTGATGTTGTATTTTGCTTTCTTGATATCATTTGTTTTTCCTTTCAAAGTTAAAACAAAATTTTCGTGGCAAATATTTCCGTCTGTCTTACAACACAAATCTTCGAAACGTCGGAATGAATTGTAAGAAAGAATACTGACATTTTGAATAATTTCGTCAAGTTTGATGACATCTTCGATTATTGATTCCTCCAATACAGAAGTTCCGTTTTTAGGTTTAACAATTACTCCTGCAAATGCCTCTGATCTTAATAATCTTGTGAAATCACATTGTGACATGTTGGCTGGAAAAATCGATTCAATAGCTGCTCTGTCAATCCAGCTTCTTGCATTGGATGGAACATAAAGATATTGTACATCCTTCTGTAGCGGAATATTTAACAGTCCGGTTGCTAAAACGAGTGACATTATAAAGGAGACTGCAACGTATATTTGAGGATAACAACCGACATGAAATCCAATACGAGATAATGTTGTAGAGACAATCCTTCTTATATTTCTATGCTCGATTTTCATTCTAAAATCATAAAATAAATGAAAAACTTCAAGAAATAGATCGCTATAAAATGAAATTGGTTTTCTTTAAATTAACTAATACGATAAAATAAATAGTGACGTAACGAAAGTTTAGTACAAGGGTTATAGAACGTCGATGCTCGATAAAGATAATATTAATATGTCGTAATAAAAATGCTATTAATTTGAAAATGCATTTATTCAATACGCCTTTGTAAAGGTTTTGTTAAATATTAATTAGAGTTATTTTTTTATCAGAACAATATATGTAAATTGTGCTATTATCTAATGAAATTTTGTGACTTCAAGTAGAGAGTACTAATTAAGCCATCGATATTTCATATATATATATATGAAATATCGTTATATATGAAATGCAACGTTATAATATATATATATATTTTAATTTTATGTGTAAAACGACAGAGATAGTTTTTGTAACAAACTTGTAACGTTATAATATATATAATA
>NW_019384808.1:244032-356736 GCF_000671375.1 Centruroides sculpturatus
GTAACAAACTATCTCTGTTGTTATAAAAATATATATATATATATATATATTATAACATTACAAATTTGTTAAAGAACAAAATATATTAACAGGCATAACATTAACGACAAATTTATTATAATATCTCTGTCGTTTTACACATAAAATTCAGTTTAAATTGTAATATGTATTGTTTGCAAAGTGAACTTATTAATAAATAGTTATCTTTAGTCTATAAAATATAAAAGAATGAATAAAATATTATTAAATATATTTACTTACGTTGAATATTGAATAATGAATTCACATAAATTTCTTCGACTTTCTATCTGTTCAGCTTAAAGAAGGTTAATAGTTATACATTATACACATTCAAAGATAAAATTTAATCAAAACTTCAAAGTTTAAAGTTTAATCACTTGTTTATGTTAGTGTAAATTGTTATCGTATTCGAAAATCGTAATATTAAATCTACATAATGTAAACTGAAAACTCCAGATTTCTACTTAATAGAAACGTTTGGAATCGATTCAAATAAGCCCTGTTTAACCACGTTTATGTTTGAAACAGTTAACTAAGATTAATGTTAATGTGAATATCGATATTAGTCCATGTGTTGAAACGGCTGTCTCAAGTTCAGCGCATAAAACTTTAGCGATATAAATTTTGACCAAGAATGCAAATCGAAACATTTTAGTAAATTTGTAATATGTCTGTCAATATATTTGCTATACGTTTTTACTTGCAGCGTGATGGATTAGGATAGATTTTGTTTGTCAAATGTTACGTTAATAGCAGAATAATAAAACACTAGACGCAGTCACTCGATGAATATTGAAACGCTACAGAAACAGGTCAGATGTGACATAATAAACTTCATTTCTGATAGAGACAGCTTCGTGTTGCTTTGTAGTAGTTGCATCTTTTAACAGAATCGAGTAATAGAACTTTTACCTCACACTAATGTTAGAAGAGGAAAGCAGACGAAACTATTAAACAAATAAATTAAAAAACTTTATATATTAAGCTCTTATTATTAGTTGTTCGAGAGTAGTCTATTATAACACGTATACAAGTAGACTATCTGATTGATCTCAGTTATTAGTTTGCATCTTTTCCGTTTTATAGGGTTTAAAAAGATTTTTTTTTTTTTTGAATGATTATTGTGGATTCTGTAAAATCCCAAATACAGGTGACGGTATAATAAGGGAAGGCTCCTGTATAGACTGTCTATGACAAGTTTGTGATGTTTGGTTTTATTTGGTATGGTGGAATATTGCAAAAAGTGCATTCCATGAGGACTTTTCTGGCTAACTGGTTCTATTACGGTATTAGACACACAAGAAAACCTGAAAACTGCACGTAGTTAGCTTGTTGTTTAAAAGAAAATTTGCGATGAAATACCAGTAAAATTAGAGTAATGATAACTTTATCAAAGGAATTACGAAGATTTTTTAAATACAGTACAAAG
The DNA here is from genome assembly GCF_000671375.1 of Centruroides sculpturatus. NCBI lineage: Eukaryota > Metazoa > Arthropoda > Arachnida > Scorpiones > Buthidae > Centruroides > Centruroides sculpturatus. The sequence goes on from NW_019384808.1 coordinate 245,483, forward strand.
TATAAAAATGTTTTTTTCTAAAGCTTACAATAAAATGTAATATATAAACTTTCATCCATAATTTGAGAAACTCCACATATAACAAACAGTATGAGTTCAACACGACGGTATTTGCTGTCAAATATTACAAACATCCCTTATGTAAATCAATGTTTGTAATATTGATTTCTAAAGAAACTCTTTTCTTTCTTTTGGAAAAATGACGCTCGTGAGTGTCATATTTATCAGTTCTTTTCAATCCATTGTCCAGCCACAAAAACCAGTTACAAAGAATGCATATTATGATTCCAGTTACTCTTCATTTGTAGGTACGTACTTATTGTACTTGATTGCAGAAATGAATACGTAATATATTTTATCCTTATCATAATAAATACAAATCGAAGTATAGGACTTTTACGACTTGTAACCCGGAGATCTCTTCTGAAACTGACACTTTTAAAAACAATGTAGTGTGGTAGATTAGGCACAGCGGCGATTACTATAAACGGAACATTTTTATGCTAAACAGCAAAAGCTCTATCTTGAACTTTAACTGCTGACAGTAATTTTAAAAAGAAAAAGCAAATAAACGTGTGTTCGTCATAAAATAAAAGCGTCTAAGTAGAAAGTGGCTGCTACTAGTAGGAAAGATAAATTATCCATCTAAACAGTTACTATTTCCTTAATCTTTATGTACAGTATATCGAAACAAAATTAAGCCAACTGCGACAGGTATGTACTATGACTATAATGTCATTGTTTCCGATCGAATAGAAAGCACCTTGTGTGCCTCATGATGGCCTCTAACATGAATCAAACACAACTCACTTTATAAGGAAATAAGTAGTTAATTTTCTCAAAGCATGCATTTCTCGTCTTTATGTTTTATTAAAGTTGTTGATGGTATAGATATAAATTTTAGCTGTGAGGTAACAATTTCTTATGGTAGTGAAGTTAGTCATTGCCAGTGTTATACGTAGTTATTCTAGTACGTGAGGGCACGTTTCTTATCACTCACCGATTTTTATTTTGGGCTTGGCAAAAATCGTAATGGTTTTCAAAAAAAAAAAAAAAAACATTTGCGTGTGCATTGATGAATTCTGGCCATTTTATGCTATCTGAAGTAAGGTTAAATGAGATAATAGCATTTAAAATTTAGATTAATTAGTTTTATACTAGATTTAACGTTATCGTAATATTCGCTATATTTATCTACACGAAATGCTAACAGAAAGAATTTTTCAGAATATGATTTATAAGTAACTTCCCTATTTTCGATGCTTTATTGCTAATAATCGCCTCCATAACAGTAATATGATTAATAATTAATCAATTCTCATGTTACTGTTTAGCTAAACTGTCTTTATGTTTGGGCCGATTATTTAATTTCGCGTAATAATACTACTGATGACTGATCTATATCAGTAAGCATCAGATTTTTTAAACTAAGATTAACCAATTCATTAATCTTCTTCCTTAAATATTTTAAATTGAACGGGCTTATGTCCTTAATTATCGAATATTGTTGCATAAGAAAGAAAAACGGATTATCACTGAATTGTTAAATCGCAATAAATATTGATAATTATAACTGCTATATAGTTATATAATTTACATAAAACGATTATACCATAAATTAAAATTTGGCAATAGAACTCAATCTTAATTTACGGTCGTATTAAACGAAAAATTGTACACAATTTTCTCATTTTGTGGATAAACATGAGATTAAAATGTACATTTTAAAGTTGTGATAATTATCTGGATTTCAATTAAACAATACAACATGATATAGTCTAAATGTGTTTACTATCTAAATCACTGCAATGTGATAACGTAAAAGATTTGATATAATTTACATAAGAAATTGAACACAAGTATGAATTAACGACAATAACGAACACAATTCGATGAATAGACAAATGAAAACAATACTTTATTAACTTTTACAGTTATTTTATTACAAGAAAGGCATATACATTTTTATGTTTAAAATTTATATACATAATAATTTCTACATAATACCTATAGCAAATAAATAGTGACACTTTTTTTTTGCATATTCTAATCGTAGTCAACGAGTACATAAGTATATCGATACTGGATAAGTTATATATAATATGAGAACTCCATCAGTATATATATTTTTATTTTATTTCATTACAGAACAAACTGACATTGATAAGTGAATCATACATCAGTTTAGTTTATTTTATGCTTACGAATGAATTCATGAATTAGTTTAACAACTGTTATACAAGTCCATTGTTTTAGATTATTGACATTTGTTTACAGGAGTTATAGACAGACAAAAAAATAAGACACGGATTTCTAAATTGTAAAACTAAAAACGTCAAATATCCGTTCGAAAAATATTTTTATCGTGTGTTAATTCATCAAGTTCCCTCAAGTTTCAGACATTATTTCTTGGGTATAATACAATATAATTTTTGAAAACATGATACTTGTATTTACGTTGTTATCTTATCGATAGACAGGAAAAAATATGTTATAATTAATAAAAATTGTTTACTATAAATAAAACAATACGATACTAAATTGATCAGAGCTGAACCTTTGAAAAATATAAAGAGACAATTCAATAACTTATTATGAAAATGTAAAACCTTAATCTGAAAGTGAAGTAAGAGAAGATACTAATAAAAACAATAAAGTATGTTTTTCCTGGCTGTTAACATAGCGACAAAAATGGTAACAGATAAAATTTTGAATTCGCAAATTGGTCATTTTTCCGAATTCAGTAATACGAAACCGCAAAGAAAAAGTTGTATGGCTTTCGACTTATGTTTTGCATCATAATTTAAAAATACAACTGTTTTCAAACTTCGCAGGATAATTTCTATATATACGGTGTACGAGATATTAAAATTTATAGGATTTTAATAATATTAAGGGAAAACTTATCTATCATGTAGTGTGAAACATTGACTCGCATTTGGAATTTACAGATTTTTTTTTTAAGAACTTACCTTTAAAAACACATAAGTGGAAAACATACTCACCGATTCTGTATATCAAATTTAATGAAAAATACGTACTCAGGCAACTGTCAGTGTCTTAAAATATGACGTAAATCATCACACATGACATGGGATTACGATATATCCTTAAAACTAATATTCGAGTTTTTGATGTTTTTTTAATCGAAAATTAAATTAATCAGCATTATTTAATGAATGAATTATTCTTATGATTTAAACCTTCCATTTCAATTAGCGCATTTCCTGTGTATTCAATCTTACGTGTAGAACTTTTTAAACAAGAAGGGATAAAATCCAAAAGACTCAGTATTACTGGCAATATAACAAGACTATGAAACGAAGCGAATATAACCATTAATGTAACAATTTTAAAAATAGCAACGAACGATTCTGATGGACCAAATGATAACACTGAAACACTTAACATTGTTGATATACATGCTTGTGTTACTGGATATCCAGCAACGTATAAACAACTCTTGATTTTCTCGTTCGGTGTTTTATTTCCGCAATTGATAAATGCGTAAGCCATATGAACTGTGTAATCTACACAAAACCCCGTGCTCATCACTAATATCATTAATGCAGTAGTATTGACAGTTACGTTCCATAATGACATGTATCCAATCAAGCCAACCTGAATAGACACAATAGTGATTGCAACAGATGTAAGAAACATTACGTTTGGAGTAAATAACAGAAACACTAAAATTACTATCGCTGCAGCACATGAAATATGTTTTTATACAGTTTGAAAGAATATTAATATATAGTTCATAATAGATAAATTTGAAATTGTATGCCATAATTGGAAATTTGCTTTTATCGGCAATTTTTCTTACATTTTCAAAGAAAAACTTTTCGTCAATTCGAGATTCTCCATCGAAACTGGACACGATGAATCTGGATGCAATAATTTTATCACCTTTTTTCATTAAAGATAACGTCGTTTCTTAACCTGTTCGCTACTTTTGCTTTCAAGAAAACGTCTTTAAATGCACTCAGAAAGTCTTCAGAATCACTCAGATTGTAACCAGAAAGCGAAAACTTCGCAACTGGAGATTTAGTAAATGCTAGAAATTCTCTCAGCCAACTTTCTGTGGTCGACGAATCGGATATAAATGGAGCAGACTCGTAACTTTGCAGAAGATCTTCTATGTCATTTTGTACGGTGAGATTTGAGTAGTCTAATTTCTGGTTAATGACTATTTGCACTTGATGACTATAATTAGAAAAATACTTGTTTTCAAAGCTTAAATATTCAGTTGCGTAAGAAGAGTAAGGAAACAATTTACTTATGTCTTTTTTTTCTTGAATAAATGTCATACAGTAAATTGCACCAGTTAAATAAATTATGAACATTAAAAGAACAGTAATTTTACTAATTGATTTTTCGAGTATTTTACCTAAACTGTTACTTATAAATGCCATGAAATTATTTTCTTTTTTATTTTGTTTAGAATTTGTTTTTATCCTGTTTTCACCTTTTAGATGAATGCTGTTAATTGGCCAGCAAACGAAAGAATGCAGCTTATTCTTCTCTCTATATCCGTCGAGCGCCATTAGTCCTCCAAAAAAATAATAACTGAAAAATATAGTCAAATACGATTGATAGAGATGCATACGCACTGAATATATGAATCATTTTGTATGGTGTTACAAATCCCATGCAAAAGGCAAAAAAATTCGTCAGAGACGTTATGGTGATGGACACTGCAGCTTCGGCATAAGAGTCTTTCATTCTGTCGGGTACGGAAGCGTTAACGTCAGTTCTTCTCCACGCAGCTATCAATATAAATGCATCGTCTACACCAATACCTGAAATATTCATAAAAATGTAATTACATTTTCGAATTTTTCACACAAAACCTTTCCAATCTTTCTGTTTATTTATATTATTTTTATTCCGGTCCAGGAACCACAAAACAGCCGGCGACACTAAGAACAAATCTTCTAAAAATAAAAGACAAATACAGGCATACCTCGACTTACGTCGTTTCGAGTTACGTCGTTCCCGATTATACGTCGTTTGTCAAAAAAGTATATGGAAAAATAAAAATCAAGTTTAAGTCATTTTATTCGACTTTACGTCCGTCCGCCACAAATATTGAAGTCGTAATATCACTAGAAAAGCGTTTAAAGCACATAAAATCATATTAAAATATATACATTTACAAGTATTTACTTCATTTACAGTACAGTACATGCATTCGTAAATTTAGATTACTTTTTTCTGTACTCTATTAAAAACTAAAATTTATTTGTTTGTAAGCTTAAAATAGATTCTTATTAGCCATATATTATTAAAAATGCATTAATAAATAAAATACAGAACTGGGAATAGTAATTTATGGTTTTTTCTAGTGACAAGTAGATTCGGAGACAAGTAAATTCGACTTACCGTCGTTTTTCGACTTAAGTCGTTTTCCTGGAACCAATTACCGACGTAAGGCGAGGTATACCTGTACAATCAAAAAACCTCACACACAATTAAAAATGATCTCGAAATGTACACAAAAGTGCCATTTTTAATTGTATTTGAGGTTTTTTTGATTGCATTTNCGTCGTTTTTCGACTTAAGTCGTTTTCCTGGAACCAATTACCGACGTAAGGCGAGGTATACCTGTACAATCAAAAAACCTCACACACAATTAAAAATGATCTCGAAATGTACACAAAAGTGCCATTTTTAATTGTATTTGAGGTTTTTTTGATTGCATTTGTCTTTTACTTTTAGAAGATTTGTTCTTCGTGTCGCCGGCTGTTTTCTGGTTCCTAGACTGGAATGACAATAATATAAATAGACAGAAAGACTGAAACATAGTTTGTATAGTCATGTATTTCAATTCAGATAATTATTGTCTATTGAAAGAAGAGAGAAGTGATTGTTAATGACTGAGCACTTTAACTTGCTACTTTACTGCACATAAGTAATGTAATATCACGGAAAAATTTAATTGTGTGTTTTTTTTCGAAAGGTTTTGTCAATAAATTTTTAACAGTGTTACATTCTTCAATTAGAGCAGATATTTGTTGAAAATGTAGTTTTCAAATGAACTTTTTCAATAAAAATAAAATTAAGCTTCGTATAGAAATTAATCGTTTGTTCTTTTGTCGCAATTAGTATATAATACGAAAATGTACTATCATCAATTTAAACTTACTTTTTTTGTTACTTTCCTGGCTGTTTTTACAAAACATTTCTTTCTGGCTGTTGTAATATAATAGTAATCGTGTTACATTTGACTTTCCGTGTTTTTCTAATGGTGACTTTATTACCTGTAAACACAATACACAAGTCGACCCTTGTATAACACTGTTGATTATTCCGTTTTATATGAATTCCATGTTGTACGAGTCATTTGGATTTTACAAATACGTGAGCCGTTCATAGCCCGGCACACGTATTTGTAAAATCTAAGTGACTCGTACAACATGAAATTCATATAAAATGGAATAATCAACAGTGTTATAGGGGGTCGACTTGTAGATTTACAAAATTGATGTCAGGAATGTATATATGTGTGTCAGTGTGTATTTCGTTTAATTAATATTTCCGGGTGGGTTAGAGGTTGAGAAACGAAATTTGGTATGATAACTTGCATATAAGTGGCGTTGATGCTATTAAATTTTGTTGGTTAAAGTTTTAGGGGTGTCTTGTATGATATCTCGAAAGAGGTCGATCTTGATGAAAATTTCATTTATTATTACCATTCACAAATTTTTTTATAAAACTTACTTTCAATATTAAACTTTTTGTTATTTTATAATAATCAGTAATAACATCTCGTAACAGATGGCGCTACACACGATTTTATTTATTATGATTAATATGATAAATTTTTATGTTTTTAGATAAATATCATAATAGACATAAAGTTAAGCAACTCGTTAATCTTTTTAAAACTGTGTAAACATAAGACGGATTTTAATCAATAAGTATTGGTAGGTAAGCGATAAAAGGCTAAATAAGGAATTTAAATGAATATAGTATCTATGAATATATCAATTTATATTGAATATGAAATGGATTTAAGTTTAAATAAATGAGATATAAGCCTACGATTTCAAATTCTGTAATTTAAATCACAATTCTATGTTAGAGATAGCAAATAATTTAGAATTTTCCTATGGCAGTACTGTTTTAATTGACTTGGTAGCTTCACGAACATGTAACAAAAAGTACTTGGTATAAGTACTGCTATTTTGTTTGGAAGTATCACGTGGAAAGTTTAAAAACGAAAAAATTGTTTTCAGTTTTTTTCACGGATATCGACAAAAGTATGTGCGAAGAGTTCTGTGAGTCATTTCCTTTGGAAAATTATACACAATCGATCGAGGACATATAACACTTTCTTCACGACAGAATAAATAAGTCAAAACCTAGATCACCAAAGATACAAGAATAAAAATAACTTTTCTGACGAAAAATTTTGCAAGTAGTACCGATAATCCGGTAGATATAGCTTTACAATCAGCAAAAGAGACGAAGGGTTTGATGACAACGATAATTCATCTGTAATGGACTTGGGAAGTTTTCCCAATAAACATTTCTATACCAACATTTAACCGACTAGACAAATTTTTATTGTCGATGTCGTATTTTCATGTTATAATAAGTATACTTATATTTTACAAAGAGTAATAATCATGTATACACTTAGTTTGAAAAGTATACAGAAAACTATGCATACAACTTATTTCGATATATTTAAGTGTAAATCATAGTAAAAGGTTATTTCTTACGCATTTTCGAATGAAGCAAAAGTGCCTACCAGTGAACAAGTAAACAAAACTATCGAACATTACGTTGGTCGTGCATTTCTTCTAAATATACAATATAATACAATTAATACAATAATAAAATGTACAATAGAAATTACAGTTTTTTCTCGGTTCAATTAAATTTGATAAAAGACAGTTTCATTATAATGAAAATGCATTTTGTGCTTTTTAAAATATTATTTGATCGATAGCATTGGGGTAGCTGGGGGAGATTTCCAGAGGTGTTGGAAGTAAAAAATAAATATTTATAAAAATAAAATTGTTACCAGTTGACTAAATCTTATCTAACAGAAAGAAAATTACTGTAATTTATCACCTCCGGTTAAAAAATTTTCTACATTCTTCGGCTAAAATAATAATATAATAGTTTTCCGCCATTTTGTAAATATCCTCATGTATATTCTTATAAAGAAACAATCTCTTATTAAAATGTATCAAACATAATTTTCATTCAATTTTCAAACGTAAAAACTCATAGAAAATAAACATTTTTAAATATTAAAAATTATAACGAGCAATTATTTATTGTGACATCGTCACAGTGCCAAGCTGCAATTTTTAATCATATTTTAAAATCGTTTAATTGAAAACGTATGCTCTGCACGTCAAATTAGTTGGGTAGTGTTTTGTCCCTGTACTGTACAGGTACAGTACATCATACTTCTCCTATAACAATATAGTCGTATCGATCTTCTATTAAACAACTGCTTTCAGGGTACAAATCTGAAAGGAAATAACGTGATTTCCGGTTTTTATATAAGAAGTCAGTACAGTATAGTTAATCGGGATCTAATTTTCCTATTACTTTGATGAAACAACGCTCTTGTTTTCCGAATATAAAGTGAATTCAGATAATTAGTTGTTATAGATTCTAAATACTATACATCATATAATTAGTTCAAGCTGCTTTAAGTTAAACATGAAAAAATTCATCACGTTCCGGATGAAAAGCTGTCTGTTTCCTCATATTATTTTCTATTCACTGACGAACCCGACTGTTTGCAACAATGTTTCAAACGTTGTTGCAAACAGTGTTTGACTGTGTGAAAGTGAATGAAATGTGTGAAAGTACTAGTGAATGAAAGTGAAAAGTACTAGCGAAATATGCCAGTACTAACAGTAAAAATTAAACTCGTATTCATATTGATTATCACACTCTTTCATGACAAGACTTTACTTGAATCATCTCAAGTTATGATTTTTCCATGAACATTTTCTCACCACTGATAGAGGGAATATAGCTACAGATTACTGGTATTTCATCGCAAATTTTCTTTTAAACAACAAGCTAACTACTTGCAGTTTTCAGGTTTTCTTCGTAAGTCTAATATCGTATTACAACCAGTTAGCCATAAAAGTCTTCACGGGATGCACTTTTTACTAAATCGCTGTTGAATGAGGTTGCAGTATTCCACCATACTAAATCAAACCAAACACCACAAACTTGTCATAGACAGTCTATCCAGGAGCCTTCCCTTATTATACCGTCGCTTGTATTTGGGATTTTACACAATCTACAATGATCATTCAAAGAAAATATTTTTAAAGTATACAAAACGGAAAAGATGCAAACTAATAGTCCCTATCAGAAGTTAAGTTTATTATGTCACATCTGACCTCTTTATGTAGCGTCTCAATATTCATCGAGTGACTGCGTCTAGTGTTTTTCTTCCTGCTATAACGTAACATTCGACAAAAAAGTAAAAATGTATAGCAAATATATTGACAGACGTATTACAAATTTACTAAGAAGTTTTGATTTGCATTCTTGGTCATAATTGATATCGCTAAATGTTTATGCGCTGAACTTGAGACAGTCGTTTGAACACTGGGACTAATATCGATATTCACATTAACATTAATTTTAGTTAACTGTTTCAAACATGAACGTGGTTAAACAGGGCTTATTTGAATCGATTCGAACCGTTTCTATTAAGTAGACATCTGGAATTTTCAGTTTACATTATGTAGATTTAATATTACGATTTTCGAATAAAGATTTACGATTTACGATAAAAAGGATTGGCTTTTAAAAGTTTATACACAATCATAAACAAGAGATTAAACTTTAGACGTTAAACTTTGATTAAATCTTATCTTTGGATGTGTATAATGAATAACTATTAATTTTCTTTAAGCTGTACAGACAGAAAGTCGAAGAAATGTATGTAAATTTATTATTCAATATTCAACGTAAGTAAATATATTTAATAATATTTTATTTATTCTTTTATATTTTATAGACTAAAACTAACTTTTTATTAATAAGTTCACTTTGCAATCAATAGATATTACAATTTAAACTAAATTTTATGTGTAAAAATACAGATTTCTTATAATAAATCTGTCGTTAACATTATGCCTCGTAATATATTTTCTTGTTTAAGAAATTTGTAATGTTATATATATATATATAATAACGATGACTATCTACTTAAAGACACAAAATCGCATTAGATAAAATTAATAATAATAATAATAACACTAATTAATATTTAACAAAACGTTTACAAAGGCGTATTGAATAAATGCATTTTCAAATTAATAGCATTTTTATTACGACATATTAATATTATCTTTATCGAGCATCGACGTTCTATAACCCTTGTACTAAACTTTCGTTACGTCACTATTTATTTTATTCTATTATTTAATTTAAAAAAAAACAATTTCTTTTTATAGAAATCTATTTCTTGAAGTTTTTCACTTATCTTACGATTTTAGAATGAAAATGGAGCATAGAAATATAAGAAGGATTGTTTCTACAACATTATCTCGTATTGGATTTCATGTCGGTTGTTATCCTCAAATATATGTTGCAGTTTCTTTTATAACGTCACTCGTTTTAGCAACCGGACTGTTAAATATTCCGCTACAGAAGGATGTAGAATATCTTTACATTCCATCCAATGCAAAAAGCATGATCGACAGAGCTGCTATTGAATCGATTTTTCCAACCAACATGTCACAGTGCGATTATAGAAGAACAACAAGGTTTGAAGCATTCGCAACAACACTAGTTACGCCTGGAAACGGAACTTCTGTATTGGAGGAATCAATAATCGAAGATGTCATCAAACTTGACGAAATTATTCAAAATGTCACCATACTTTGGAATAACACATTCATACGTTACTCAGATTTGTGTTGTAAGATGGACGGGAATATTTGCCATAAAAATTTTGCTTTGACTTTGAAAGGAAAAACAAATGATATCAAGAAAGCAAAATACGACATCAAGTAAGTTCTTATTTATCTTATGGAATTTTGCTATTTTAAACGGTCTAAAATAAACATTGTAGTCGTTGTAAATTGGGTTGATAATTCACGGTGTGTCTCCCGTATACATACATTTTTTTGTAAAAATTTCCTAATGTTACAAGCATTTTAATGAAGTAATCTGCAGAAATATTTTAGTCAATGGTCAGTACATTTATTATTGCATTAATATCAATGTATAAATATTAGATTTGTAAGTATAGTTAAGTCACTATGTTTCAGACATAATATCTTCTTGATTATACTCGAATCTATTAGCATCGCGAAAATTTGAATTTTGATTTATGGGTGAAAATCCCATGTGGCAGGCTTTTGGACTGGCATGAATGCATGTTTCTTTGTTTTACCAGAGTCGATATAAGTATTGCTGCTTGCACTATGCTGTTGAGTGCAGTTGTTGTTTCAGGTAGCCGATAGCTGGTGTTACAGTTCCTCTACGGCGAAAAATTGGTTTATCTATTTAATTCCAGGAAGTTTTTCTGGTTCTTTTTACTTCTTTCTGTTGTTCTGTAAAAAGAATTATTTGTAATTATATTTTGAAAGTTTATTTTATGTGTAAAAAAGGAAAAAGTGTATTTGCATTATAAAAATAATTTGATAATTTTAAATTACAGATGAAGATGTGGATAAATCAAAAATAATTTTATTTTCAATTTGGTTTATCCAAATTTTAAATAAAGATCTGTTTAGAACTGTTATATTGCTAAATATTGTAAATGAAAGTTTTGTACATAATGTTATGGTAAAATAAGTACATAAATTTTCATTTTACTGTTATATTTTATTACATATCTATGGCAATATAATTAGAAAAACTATAGCTCATACTCTGATACATTTAAATAACCATAGAAAGTTAATCCAGAGAAAGTTAATAAATTATTTAAAAAATAGTTCAACACTACATAAAATGTGCTATACAATTTTACTTGATTCACAATAGTACATAGTATTTCAATTCAAATAGTTTCGTATTTTACAGTCTAATAACTTTAAAGTATAAAATCGTGAAAGTGACAGTTTCATAATAGTATCATTCCATTTATGAACTCCCAACAATGTGAAAGGAGCAACTTTTGCTGTTATTACTTGGCTAAATAATTTTAATTTTTCTCTTGTTAGTTTTATTTAATCGATATTCAATAACGATTTGGAATGGCTATTGTAAATGATATTTAGTGTTTTATGCCAAATCGTGAAAGGTCACTTTTTGTTCTCCTCAAGAAAACAAAAATATCATCAAGTCAATTAGGATAAATTATCATCTTCGTAAAAAATTCATAATGCATCGATTCCAAGTGAGCGTAATCTATTTTCATAAATAATTACAGATGGAAGACTTAAAGCAAAACGGAGGCAAAACAAATCATCTCTTGAGAATCAGTTAAAATTATAAAATGTTACAAGTATTGTTGGTTTTTTCATTTTTTACTTTAATTTAATCACTTACCGAAAATAAATCAAGCAATCACAATCTGTCATTTCATTTAAATTCATACTTAGTTTTGTCACAGGTATAGCTTTAATTATATGATATAATAAAATGGCTTCTTCATCAGTAGATTACTAATAAAATTTTAATTAAGCGCTTACTTTGCGAAAACTACAGAAAAAAAAGTAAACATAGAGTTTCTATGGTCACTTCACATCACTTTAAAAAATATTCAATAATTAAATAATTTCTGAATTAAAATCATTTATTTTTAACAATATTATTCATAAATGTTTAAGTCAGTGGCGTAGCGTAGTGGGAGCTGTAGGGGCGGCCCGCTCCGGGCGGCACTTTTTAGGGAACTGAAAAATTTCACAATAAATAATAATAATATCTTGAAAAATTTCAACCATTTTATCCCATATTTTCGTCGCACCTACGATTCGGACCGACTGAAATGAGCACGGAATAGTCCGGGAATTGACTCATCGTCCGAGTGAACTATTAATTTCACTCTGGGATGTCCGGGTGAACTATTAATTTCACTCTGGGATGTCCGGGTGAACTATTAATTTCACTCGGCCTGTCGAATTTTTGTTTTGTTTATTCAATGAGGCTATTTTAAACAGGTGGCTACTCTGGTACACTGGCAAGGAAATTTTCATTACTTGTTCTGTTACGAAACTGAATTTTGGTCTTTTAAATTGAGATACCTAAATAACAAGACGACGAAATTTTCTTCCGCCCCGGGCAGCTGATACCCACGCTACTCTGCTAGTTTAAGTAATCATTATTTTATTAATAAAACGCGTCATAACTTTAACCCCAATCGCATAAAAATGACATAAAAATGAAGAAGTTTAAGCCGATCTTCTACTCATCAAGCTGGACGTACCAAATGCCATTGTCAACCTTTCACACTGGCAAGATGGCGGCGCTCGACAACCGACGTTCACGTCTTCGCGATGAAACCGTCGGCCGTAACCTCTCTACTAACTGTTTTCCAACTGTCTAAGTGTTAATTTTTATCTTAGTGATAAAAATTAATTAACACGTAAGTATGGCACAGTGAGTAAAATAATTTAAATATTAGAATAACATGTATACTTATAACTTTAAATTATAATTTCATTCAATTCCTATGTTATTAAAATGTATTTGTATGTGTTTGTAATTAAAATTTTTAAAATATTTTTACAAACTTATTACAGATATCCAGTTGACATCTTCCAGGACACATTAATAATGTCTGCTGTTGAATTCGGAGGAGTGACTTTAAATGAGAAAAACATGATTCGAGATTCTAAGGCAATTAGATTGGTTTATGCATTGGACCGCACCACTAAAGAGAAGACGCAAATGGCACTGAAATGGGAACAGACGTGTTTAGATGCATTATCAAACATTAAATTAAACAATATTAAAATATCTAAAATGTTCAGTCATTCTGTTAATAATGAAATTAACCGGATTGGTGAAAGTGGATTGCCTCTTATTTTGATTATTGCTCCAATTATGCTGGTATTTTCAGCAGTTTCTTGCATGTCAACTGATTCACTCAGTAGCAAACCGTGGTTGGGTATTGCTGGATGCGTATCACCATCCTTAGCAACAGTTGCAGCATTTGGTCTACTGTGTTACTGTAGAATAGATTACACATCAACTAATGTATTAATCTTATTTCTGATTTCAGGTATGTGTTAATAAATTTCTATCTAAAAAATGAACATCAGATACTGAAAAATAATTATTTTTATATTGCAAAGTTTTTTCTTGATAATTTTACATATTGAAATAATCTTATTTAAATTATTTCTATTCAACGCTATCTAAAGAAATATTCAGCTGCCCAAAGAACAAAACCCTGTACTGTAAGGTCTCGTTTTATGCGGTGGATACGTTCTATAGAAAAGCGCATATAAAAAATTCGCATAAAAAAAGACATTACTTGCCGTGAAAAAGTAGGGATACGTTCCGTAATTTTCTAAAATCGCATAAAACCAAAACAACGAGTTAAAATTAACTTAAAACCGCATAAAAAGTTTGCAGAAATTAAAAGAAATAGGCTGCTTAATAAATTACTTCGAATGTCTGAAAGAAATTCATATAAAAGCTTAAAATAAACTTGTATTCAAACTTAATTCAGTTTATTTTATTGGAAAGTAATACAAGGGGAATCCCTGAATTGCAAAAGCTCACTCTAAAAACAAATCACTGACATCTGGATGTGAAGAGTTCCTCGCCCGAGTTAACTCGGGCAGGTTACATAGCGTTACATAAAACACAACCCTTAAGGCCATTTTTGAAATTTTTTTTGAATTTTTGGAATGTTTTTTAAGTCTCCAAATTTTAAAAAATATTTAAAAATATACGGCCAGCTAGTGTTCACCCTACTTTAAACCCTTGTCCTCCCGCGACGTCTATGAGAATGCCCCGGGAAATCCAACTCCAGCTGTGTTCAAGGTCATCTAGATGTGTAAACAATGACTCAGTTAAATTTCACAAAAGGGAAATTTCACAAAGGAAGTTAAACTTTGAAGCTTTTTCTTCATAATTAACGCATTTCGTTTGTTTTTTTTTCAGTTTTAAGTATTTTTTATGTTTAATTACATTTATATCAAAAATTGCTAGGAACTAAAGCGATTAAGGTAGATCTAGCTGTCTTTTACATCCATAAACGTTATATGTCAGTGGAAAAAATGGAGTGAGCTTTGAGCGTTCAACGATTTTTGGAGACTGTCTATACGCGGGTTTCCTAAACAAGCCTATATGTATGTTTGTCCAAGAAATTTTTGGATGAAATACANGGCAAGGAAATTTTCATTACTTGTTCTGTTACGAAACTGAATTTTGGTCTTTTAAATTGAGATACCTAAATAACAAGACGACGAAATTTTCTTCCGCCCCGGGCAGCTGATACCCACGCTACTCTGCTAGTTTAAGTAATCATTATTTTATTAATAAAACGCGTCATAACTTTAACCCCAATCGCATAAAAATGACATAAAAATGAAGAAGTTTAAGCCGATCTTCTACTCATCAAGCTGGACGTACCAAATGCCATTGTCAACCTTTCACACTGGCAAGATGGCGGCGCTCGACAACCGACGTTCACGTCTTCGCGATGAAACCGTCGGCCGTAACCTCTCTACTAACTGTTTTCCAACTGTCTAAGTGTTAATTTTTATCTTAGTGATAAAAATTAATTAACACGTAAGTATGGCACAGTGAGTAAAATAATTTAAATATTAGAATAACATGTATACTTATAACTTTAAATTATAATTTCATTCAATTCCTATGTTATTAAAATGTATTTGTATGTGTTTGTAATTAAAATTTTTAAAATATTTTTACAAACTTATTACAGATATCCAGTTGACATCTTCCAGGACACATTAATAATGTCTGCTGTTGAATTCGGAGGAGTGACTTTAAATGAGAAAAACATGATTCGAGATTCTAAGGCAATTAGATTGATTTATGCATTGGACCGCACCACAAAAGAGAAGACGCAAATGGCACTGAAATGGGAACAGACGTGTTTAGATGCATTATCAAACATTAATTTGAACAATATTAAAATATCTAAAATGTTCAGTCATTCTGTTAATAATGAAATTAACCGGATTGGTGAAAGTGGATTGCCTCTTATTTTGATTATTGCTCCAATTATGCTGGTATTTTCAGCAGTCTCTTGCTTGTCAAAGGATTCACTCAGTAGCAAACCGTGGTTGGGTATTGCCGGTTGCGTATCGCCATTCTTAGCAACTGTCGCAGCATTTGGTCTACTGTGTTACTGCAGAATAGATTACGCATCAATTAATGTAATAATCTTCTTTCTGATTTCAGGCATGTGTTAATGAAATTCGATATAAATAATGAATATCAGATATTTAAAAAAATTATTCTTATATTGCAAAGTTTTTTTCCTGATAACTTTACATATTGAGATGATCGTATTTAAATTATTTCTATTCAACGCTACCTATAGAAATATTCAGCTGCCAAAAGAACAAAACCCTGTGTTGTGTGATGTTTTCAACATGCCGTAAACAATACGGTAATACGTTAGTATCAAAAATTCTCACTATAACGTTTTCGAGCAGCAAACAATTTAAATTTCTGCGATACATTCACACAGTACAGAAATCGTAGCCATGCTGGAGCAATTGCTCATTTTAATGATCAAAACCTCAATGCGATAAATAGTGTATTTAACCTGTCACTGTACTGCTTTGTAATGATTCTCTTACACAGCCTGTTAATAACTTTGCAAGCTACCAAGTTTACAACATACTTTTAAAAAACACACTTCATCAGTGTCTCGGACACGAAGAAATAAGATGTATTCAGATTGATAGAACTTGGTCGTCAAGCGATTGAAAAAGTATAGTAATTAATTTCTTACCAGTGAATATTTGCTATCCAAATTCTTGTATATACCATCCGATATGCAGGTACAGTACTTGCATGCCATATCTTTAAAAGTAACGGGAAAATCATATTGTCACTTTATGCATTTCATGAAGTAAGAATATGGTCGGTCTTAGAGCTATACAGATGTAACAGATGTAAACATTTGAAATGTCTTAGTAGTAACAACGGTTAAAAGTACTCAATAAATGCACAAATTGGTTCTACCATTGGTAATAAGTAATGAGATCTGGAACTGTCTAGTTTTTATAACGTATACATTTGTTTTATAAAAATTATATTCACTGAATAAAAGCCAAAAATTGAGAAGGTGACTATAAATACATATGAATTCTTTGAAATATATTTAAGAAAGGTTAATCTGAAAGCCTAGGAATTTAGAAAAACGAGTAATGTAGCAAAATTATTTGCCAAATTATGTTGATACAAATATTTTAATTAAATTTAGACGTAAAAATAGATACTTGGCGATTAAAAACACTCAATAGACACTCAGGAATAGCTATTTACTTTTAGAAAATATGAATTCATAACGTATACTTAATTTTTGATTTTATTGAAGTCCGTTTGCCTCGAAAAAGTAACAAAGTCCATTCTAGTCATAGTTAATTAAGCTATTCGTTTGCGATCGGGTAATAAAATTAAAATAATTTTATAACGGAAAACTTCCTAAATACGCAATGTCTACTTTCATGCTCCATAATACGAACAAAGAAAAAAGTACCATCAATTTAAGTATGTTCTAATATGTATTCATTTATGAATACATTAACGTAAAAACATGACTCGGAATAACTTGGAAATAAACTATAACTTCTAGAGATTGATTTTACTATTTAAAAATAGCTTTAGCTCGTACTTCACTACATCAAAAATTGTCGATCACTTTTGAACGTAAGGAAATATCTTGAAACTACATTTATGTAGTTTCAAGATAGGTATATTTTCTATATGTAGGTATATTTTCTATATTTGTTAAACACTAAATGTTTGTAAAAAGATCACAGTCACAAAATTACAAATTTCTTATAAGCAAAAAACAATTGCATGCCATGTAACGCAAGTGTCATAATAAGTGAGTTGATATAAACGAGAGAACGAGTCAGAATCTGTAAATAGTACTCCAGGAGTCGCTACTCGCGGTGTGCAAATATGTCCGCTACACTGTAAAATAAGCATATTGTGTATTTCTACATTTTGATATTTGCTCCACACGTATAACTTGTTTCATGGTTTAATATTAAATGTACAGTTGCAATATGATCATTATTTTTATAAAACAGCTTCAAAAGAAGTGAGCGTTTCACCAAAATTATCACATAACAAATAAAAAGAATATTTTATAATTCTGTCAACTTATATTCTCTAAACATAGCTTCAACACATGTCCTTATGCGAAATAAACTTTTCTTTCTTCTTAATGCCAAAACTCAATTGTACTGTATACTACACTCAATTACACATGAAACATAGCTTTAACACGAATTATCACATAAATTAAACGTTTTTCTTTGTTTTCAGTATTAACACTTTTATGATGAAAACGTGCATTGCCATTATATTGCTTTGTCTGAAAGTTCATTTAACATCTAAAGATTTTTCGCTAAAACTTTAAATAGTGATAAATTTAGCGTTTGAAACATTTAAAATAAACTTTATGTATAAATTTTTACAATTCTAATTCGATAATTTTGTGAATATTTCAGGTATTGGTGTGGACGATGCATTTATATTGATAGCAGCGTGGAGAAGAACTGACGTTAACGCTTCTGTACATGACAGAATGAAAAACGCTTATGCCGAAGCTGCAGTGTCCATCACGATTACATCTCTGACAAATTTTCTTGCATTCTGCGTTGGATTTGTAACACCATACAAATGTATCCAAATAATGTGTACATATTCAGTTCTAGCAATAGTCTTTGACTATATTTATCAGTTATTGTTTTTCGGAGGACTCATGGCTCTCGATGGATATAGAGAGAAGAATAAGCTGCATTCCGTTTTTTGCTGGCCGATCAATTGCGTTCATCTAAAACTTGAAGACCGACTACAAGTGATATCAAAACAGAATAACAAAGAAAATGTTTTCATGGTATTCTTCAGTAATGTTTTAGGCGAAATTCTTGGAAAATCAATTAGCAAACTTATTGTGATCATCTTGTTTATAATTTATGTAGGTGTTGCAGTATACTGTATGAAATTCATTCGAGAAGGAGATGATTTTAGTAAACTCTATCCTTACTCTTCTTACGCAACTGAATATCTAAGCCTAGAATATAAATATTTTTTTAATTATAGTCATCAAGTGCAAATAGTCATTAACCAGACATTAGACTATTCCAATGTCACTGTTCAAGATGGCATAGAAGATCTCCTGCAAAGTTTCGAGTCTGCTTCATTTATATCGGATTCGTCGACCACAGAAAGTTGGCTGAGAGAATTTCTGGCATTTACTAAATCTCCAGTCGCGAAGTTTTCGCTTTCTGGTTACAATCTGAGTGATTCCGAAGACTTTTTGAATGCATTTCAAGATATTTTCTTAAAAGTTAAAGTGGCAAATAGGTTTATAAATGATGTTGTCTTTAACGAAGAAGGTGATAAAATTATTGCATCCAGATTTCTCGTTTCGAGTTTTGATGAGGAATCTCGAATTGATGAAAAGTTTTTCTTTGAAAATGTAAGAAAAATTGCCTCCAACAGCAAATTTGAAATTATTGCATACAATTTTAGATTTATCTATTATGAATTGTATATTAATATTCTTTCAAACTGTATAAAAGCTGTCTGTTCTGCGGCCGCGGTAGTAATTGTAGTGTTTCTTTTATTCACTACGAACGTATTGTTTCTTTTGTCTGTTGCCATCACTATTGCGTCTGTTCAGATTGGATTGATTGGATACATATCTTTATGGAACGCAACTGTGAATACTACTACTTTATTAACGTTAGTGATGAGTACGGGATTTTGTGTAGATTATACAGTTCATATGGCTTTCGCATTTGTCAGTTGCGGAAAGAAAACACCGAACGAGAAAATCAAGAATTGTTTATATGCTGCTGGGTATCCAGTAACACAAGCTTGTATATCTACTTTATTGAGTGTTTCAGTGTTATCATTTGGTCCATCAGAATCGTTCGTTGTAGTTTTTAAAATTATAACATTAATGGTTATATTCGCTTCGTTTCATAGTCTTGTTATACTGCCAGTAATACTCAGTCTTTTGGATCTTATCCCTTCTTGTTTAAAAAATTTTACACAAAAGAGTGAATACACAGGAAATTAGCTAACTGAAATTGAAGGTTCAAATCATATGAATAGAAATACTTCATTTATTAAATAACGGTGATTACTTAAATTTGTGTAATTAATAACTTGAAAAATTTCAATATTAAATTTAAAAGACATTTCATGTTTTGATTTATTATGTCTATTGCATTGTATTGGGGTTCGGGGACCGTGATAAAATTATATTATACAAGTATAAGGTAGGGTCCTGCCACGTGGTTTTTTTATCGTACACACCTCCGGGTTAGACTAATAAAAAAAAAAAGACATTTAACGCTGGATGGTAAGCGCCACTCTGAACTCCAGGAATGAGCCTCTCAGGAAGGTAAATCAAAGATAAGTACTGTACAAATAAAAAAGTAAGTTTATCATAGTTAAACGAAACCTTAAAAAATCTGTTTTAGGAAGTTAGCCTACTTCTATCTATAAATGGTTTGGGGTGTCCTAGCAGGAGGCGTGTCCGAATTGAGCGAAAAAACGTACCAAAGAAAGCGTTGTTTTTTCTTTTTTCTTCGCTGTCTCTCTCTGTTCTCTTCACTTTTTCGTGTTCTTTTTTCTTTACTCGGCCCTTCACTCTGTTTTTCACTAGATCCGCCATACAATCACTTTCCCTGTCTCTCTCTGGATTGCTCCGTCCTCTAAGTCCAAATCTCTGTCCGTTGCTAAATTGTTAATTGGTCGACTCCTATCCGGATAGTCAGTTCAGTTCGTCAGTCAGTCCGTCAGTTTTTCGATTTAGTCATTTCTTTGGTTTATTCATCGTTTTTGACCAATGATGCTTTTATTCCGAAAGGAGTTGAAGTAATCTGTAAAAAGCGTGATTAGTAATTTAGCAGTCCTCCCTCTCTCTTCTCAAAGANTAAAAATAATCCGCATAAAAAGAGACCTTACAGTATTGTGTGATGTTTTGAACATGCCGTAAACATTACGGTAAAACGTTAGTATCAAAAATTCTTACTATAACCATTTCGAGCAGCAAACAATTTAATTTTCGGCGATACATTTATACAGTACAGGGATCGTAGCCATACCGGAGCAATTGCTCATTTTAATGATCAAAACCTCAATGCGATAAATTGTGTATTTAACCCGTCACTGTACGGCTTTGCGATGATTCTCTTACACAGCCTGTTAATAACTTTGCAAGCTACCAAGTTTACAACATACTTTCGAAAAACACACTTCGTCAGTGTCTCGGCCACAGAAGAAATAAGATGTATTCAGATTGATAGAACTTGGTCGTCAAGCGATTGAAAAAGTATAGTAATTAATTTCTTACCAGTGAATATTTGCTATCCAAATTCTTGTATATACCATCCGATATGCAGGTACAGTACTTGCATGCCATATTATTAAAAGTAACGCGAAAATCATATTGTCACTTTATGCATTTCATGAAGTAAGAATATGGTCGGTCTCAGAGCTATACAGATGTAATAGATGTAAGTATTTGAAATGTCTTAGTAGTAACAACTGTTAAAAGTACTCAATAAATGTACAAATTGGTTCGCCATTTGTAATAAGTAATGAGATCTGGAACTGTCTAGTTTTTATAACTTATACATTTGTTTTATAAAAATTATATTCACTGAAGAAAAGCCAAAAATTGAGAAGGTGACTCTAAATACATATGAATTCTTTGAAATATATGTAAGAAAGGTTAATTTCAAAGCCTAGGAATTTAGAAAAACGAGTAACGTAGCAAAATCATTTGCCAAATTATGTTGATACAAATATTTTAATTAAATTTAGACGTAAAAATAGATACTTGGCGATTAAAAACACTCAATAGACACTCAGGAATAGCTATTTACTTTTAGAAAATATGAATTCATAACGTATACTTAATTTTTGATTTTATTGAAGTCCGTTTGCCTCGAAAAAGTAACAAAGTCCATTCTAGTCATAGTTAATTAAGCTATTCGTTTGCGATCGAGTAATAAAATGTAAATAATATTGTTACGATAAACTTGCCAAATATGCCACGTCTACTTTCATGCTCCATAATACTAACAAAGGAAAAAGGTGCAATCAATTTAAGTATAATTGAACAGTCGACCCCCTATAAGACGGGTTCCTATAGTTTGGATTCCTATATCACGGCGAAAAAATTGCGACGGTATTCGTGAAAACATGCTAAAAAATACTCCTAAAATTCGGTAAAACGTCATCGCAGACTCGTGTCGCGACAGGATTACACGAACTGTTGAGTTTAAACAAGCAGCGGAGTTCATAAAAACGGGAACGTATCTACCGTGTTATAGGGGGGTCGACTGTATATTCATTTGAGAATAGATTGACGTAAAAAGATTAATGGGAATAACATGAAAATAAACTATGACTCCTAGAGATTGATTTTACTACTTAAAAATCGCTATTATTCACTACATCCAAAATTGTCGATCACTTTTAAATGTAAAGAGTGTATAAGACAAAAGGCATACAATATCATGAAACTTCATAGATGTAGGTATAATCTCCATATTTGTTAAACATTAAATGTTTGTAAAAAGATCACAGTCACAAAATTACAAATTTCTTATAAGCAAAAGATAATTGCACGCAGTATAACGCAAGTGTCATATTAAGCGAGCTAATGTAGACGAGGGAACAAGTCAGAATTTGTAAATAGTACACCAGAAGTCGCAACTCGTGGTGTACAAATATGTCAGCTCTATTGTAAAATAAGCATATTGTGTATTTCTATATTTTGATATTTGCTTCACATGTGTAATTGGTTACATTGTTTAATATTAAATGTACAGTTGCAATATGATCATTATTTTTATGAAACAGCTACAAAAAATGAGAGTTTCATCAAGACTATTAGGCCTATATAACAAATAAAAAAAATATTCAACAATTTTGACAACTTTTATACTCTGAACTTAGCTTGAACACGTGCTTATGCAAAGTAAACTATTATTTTCTTCTTAATGCAAAAACTCAATTGTACTGTACATCACACTCAACTATACATGGAACATAGCTTTAACACGAATTATCACATAAATTAAACGTTTTTCTTTGTTTTCAGTATTAACACTTTTATGATGAAAACGTGCATTGCCATTATATTGCTTTGTCTGAAAGTTCATTTAACATCTAAAGATTTTTCGCTAAAACTTTAAATAGTGATAAATTTATCGTTTGAAACTTATAAAATAGACTTTATGTATAAATTTTTACAATTCTAATTCGATAATTTTGTGAATATTTCAGGTATTGGTGTGGACGATGCATTTATATTGATAGCAGCGTGGAGAAGAACTGACGTTAACGCTTCTGTACATGACAGAATGAAAAACGCTTATGCCGAAGCTGCAGTGTCCATCACGATTACATCTCTGACAAATTTTCTTGCATTCTGCGTTGGATTTGTAACACCATACAAATGTATTCATATATTCAGCGCGTACGCCGCTTTAGCAATAGTCTTTGACTATATTTATCAGTTATTGTTTTTCGGAGGACTCATGGCTCTCGATGGATACAGAGAGAAGAATAAGCTGCATTCCGCTTTTTGCTGGCCGATCAATCGCACTCATCTAAAACTTGAAAAACCGACTACAAGTGATATCAAAACAGAATAACAAAGAAAATGTTTTCATGGTATTCTTTAGTAATGTTTTAGGCGAAATGCTCGGAAAATCAATTAGCAAACTTATTGTAATCATCTTGTTTATAATTTATGTAAGCTGTTGCAGTATACTGTATGAAATTCATTCGAGAAGGAGATGATTTTAGTAAACTCTATCCTTACTCTTCTTACGCAACTGAATATCTAAACCTAGAATACAAATATTTTTTTAATTATAGTCATCAAGTGCAAATAGTCATTAACCAGACATTAGACTATTCCAATGTCACTGTTCAAGATGGCATAGAAGATCTCCTGCAAAGTTTCGAGTCTGCTTCATTTATATCGGATTCGTCGACCACAGAAAGTTGGCTGAGAGAATTTCTGGCATTTACTAAATCTCCAGTCGCGAAGTTTTCGCTTTCTGGTTACAATCTGAATGATTCCGAAGACTTTCTGAAGGCATTTAAAAATATTTTCTTAAAAGTTAAAATGGCAAATAGGTTTATAAATGATGTTGTCTTTAACGAAGAAGGTGATAAAATCATTGCATCCAGATATCTCGTTTCGAGTTATGACGAAAAAACTCGAATCGATGAAAAGTTTTTCTTTGAAAATGTAAGAAAAATTGCCTCCAACAGCAAATTTGAAATTATTGCATACAATTTTAGATTTATCTATTATGAATTGTATATTAATATTCTTTCAAACTGTATAAAAGCTGTCTGTTCTGCGGCCGCGGTAGTAATTGTAGTGTTTCTTTTATTTACTCCGAACGTATTGTTTCTTTTGTCTGTTGCCGTCACTATTGCTTCTATTCAGATTGGATTGATTGGATACATATCTTTATGGAACTCAACTGTGAATACTACCACTTTATTAACGTTAGTGATGAGTACGGGATTTTGTGTAGATTATACGGTTCATATGGCTTTCGCATTTGTCAGTTGCAGAAAGAAAACCCCGAACGAGAAAATCAAGAATTGTTTATATGCTGCTGGGTATCCAGTAACACAAGCTTGTTTATCTACTTTATTGAGTGTTTCAGTGTTATCATTTGGTCCATCAGAATCGTTCGTTGTAGTTTTTAAAATTATAACATTAATGGTTATATTCGCTTCGTTTCATAGTCTTGTTATATTGCCAGTAATACTGAGTGTTTTGGATCTTATCCCTTCTTGTTTAAAAAGTTCTACACAAAAAATTGAATACACAGAAAATGAACAAAATAAAATTGAAGGTTTGAATCCTAACAATATTGAATAATGCTGATTATTTACATCTATGTTAAAAAAATATGAAAAATGTCAATTTCTAGTTTTAAGAATATTTGATACTTCTGTATGTCGTATGTACTGAATTGCGTCAGATTGAAAGACACCAGAGTACTGTTATTTGAGTACATATTTTTCATTGAATGTGAACAGAATAAATCAGAATATCTTTCACTTACGTGTGTAAACAAAATTTATGTTAAATTTGCCGACATTTTTAATTTGTATGTTGTGCAGTTTTACGTTTACGTTATTCTTAGATATAATTTTAGTTTTTTAAATTTCCTTAAGGTTTTTTAAATATTTCGTTAACGAGTTACGAATAATTATAGTGCTAAATTACAATTTTGCTCTATAGGCTATATAAATTCAATGATATATAATTCATAACATTTATTTCAGTTGTTAAAACAGCTTTAAATTTATGTGAAAACAAACATATGGTTAAGTTCGAAACATTTTTATTTTCTATCTACATATTTTTTGAAACTAATTAGTGAAAAGTTCAGGCCGAGACAACTCATAAAATACTTGCCGTATATTTCGAATGTTGTGTTTGCTTCCCCATTTTATCGCATTTTTTATACTATTATTTACTTTGATCCAAAACCATTTTCTTTCTCGTCTTGACATTAAAAAGTTTCTAATATTTAAATGAAGGAAAATACAATCTGATAGTGATAAATTTGAAAAACAAATTGGGGAATTTATAAGGTTAACATTTTTGATAATAAGCAATGTTAAGATTAGAAAACAATTCAAAAAAATTGTTTTCTAAACTAAATTTGTATAATAGTTGTTAATCTAATTCATGAATACATTCGTAAGCGTAAAATAAACGAAACTGATGTATAATTGACTTATCAATGTCAGTTTGTTCTGCAATGAAATAAAATAAAAATATATATACTGATGGAGCTCTAATATTATGTATTACTTATCCGGTATCGATAGAGTTATGTACTCGTTGACTACGATTAGAATATGCAAAAAAATTACATCATGTATTACTACATATTTGCTATAGGTATTATATACAACTTATTATGTATATAAATTTTAAACATAAAGAAGTATATGTATTTCTTGTAATAAAAAGACAGTAAAAGTTGGTAATGCATCGTTTTCATTTGTATCTTAATCGAATTGTGATCGCTCTTGTTAATTTTTAATTATTTTTACATTTCTTCACGTTGACATCGCCGTGATTTAGAATATAAACACATATCATATTGTCTTGTTTCTTTGAAATCAAAATAACAATAACAACTTTAAAACGTACGTTTTAATTTTATGTTTGTCCGCAGAATGAAAAATTGTGTACAATCTTTCGTTAATATCTATCTGAGCTGTTTTTTTCATATCATTTTCTATTCACTGACAAAGCACACAATTTGCAGCAATGTTTATCCGATTCACAATAAAAGTTGAAAGTACTTCAGAAATGTACCTATAGTAACGGTCAACAAGGTTTTACCTGAATCTAATTATACTAAGACTTTTCCCGAAATTTTTGCTCGCCACCGATCGACAGAATAAAACTACTGATTACTGGTATTTCAGCGCGAATTTTCTCCTGAACAACAAGCTAACTACGTGCAGTTTTCAGGTTTTCTTCGTATTTCCAATACCTGAATACAACCAGATGAACATAAGTTTTCGTGGGATGCACTCTGTAGTAAATCGCTCTCGTATGAAGTTGGTTTTCCACCATAAAAACCCAAACCAAATTTCGTGAATTTGTCATAAGCAGTGTATCCAAGAGTCTTCATTCATTATTATGTCGCCTGTATTTCAACTTTGACAGAATTAGTTGAAGAAAACTTATTACAATTGATGCCAGATGTCACTGTTACATTGACATCCAGTAGTTTTCATTTTTGATTATACAAATTTAATTTTACGATTTTCGAATACGGTGAAAACGATTGGCTTTTAAAAATTTATACACCAACATAAACAACATATTAAACTTTAAACCTTTAAACTTTTGATTACATCTTATCTGAAGACGTGTATGACGTTTAACTTAAGACGTTCAGTGAACTGAACAGATTGAAAGTAGAACAAATTTATCTGAATTTATGGTTTAATATTAAAACGAAAAACGTAAGTAAATATATTTAATTCAATTTTATTTATTTTATTACATTTCATTAACTAAAATCAATTTTTTTATTGATGCTTACTTTGTTAACAACAGAAATTACAATTTGATTTGAATTTCATTTATATGTGTATTATGTATATATATACATGAAATAACGATAATTTAGTTAGTATCATCTTTTTTGAAATCATAAATCACAATAATGCACTAGAGAATAATGCAGTCTACATTTGGTTATCTGATTATTAATATTTAACAAAATCTTTAAAAAAAGCTTCTTAAATACACATATTTTCAAACTAATAACGTGTTTTAATACAATATATTTATATCGTCTTTATCAAGCATCAACGTTTAATAACCATTGTAAGTCGTTACGTCACTATTTATTTTATAGTATTATTAATTTCAGGAAAGAATTTTTTTTTTATATAGAGATCGATTTCATGAAAAATTTTTATTACTTATTTTACGATTTTAGAATGAAAGTGGAGCATAAAAATATAAGAAGGATTGTCTCTATAGCATTATCTCGAATTGGATATCATATAGGATACTATCCTCAAATATACGTTGCAGCTTTCTTTATAATGTCACTCGTTTTAGGAACCGGACTGTTAAATATTCCACTACAGAAGGATGTAGAATATCTTTATATTCCATCCAATGCAAGAAGCAGGATTGACAGAGCAGCTATTGAATCGATTTTTCCAGTTAACATGTCACAATGTGATTACAGAAGAATATCAAGATTAGATGCAGCCGCAGTAGTAATTGTTACTCCTAAAAACGGAACATCTGTATTGAAGGAATCAATAATTGAAGAAGTCATAAAACTAGACGAAATTATAAGAAACGTCACTATCATTTGGAATAACACATTCCTACGTTACTCGGATTTGTGTTGTAAGACGGAGAGAAATAAATGCCATGAAAATTTTGCTTTGACTCTGCAAGGAAAAACAAATAATATCAAGAAAGCCATACATAACATCAAGTAAGTTTTTATATTTCTTATGGAATTTTGCAATTTTAAACTGTCTAAAATGAACACTGTATTCGTTCTAAAATACTAATAGCCCGGGATACTCCCTAAAGGGCGTTCTAGGCATTTCGTAACAGATGACACATATACAAACAGTGGGATCAATGACTTGTATATAGAATGGTTGATGATAATCGGTTTGTTTCCTGTATAAATAATTTGCTTTGTAGAAATTTCTTAATATTGCGTTCACGTAATTCAAGTGACCTACAGCAATTTTTACGTAATGGTGAATACAGTTATTAATGCACTAACGTCAAAGTATATATATTAGATTTGTATCTATAGTTGAGTTACTACGTTTAAGACTTAATATCTTCTTCATTATACTCGTATTTATTAGCATAGCGAAAATTTGTATGTTGATTTCTGGCTGTAAATTTCGAGTGACAAACTATTGGCCAGGGATGAATTCATGTTCATGGTTTTACCTCTATCACTCGTGGGTTCATATATCGTGGAGTGTGGAAAACTATATTAGAAAAACAGTATTCCGTATTAAAAAATACAAAAATCGTATAATAAACGTTATTAATATTGAAGTAAATACATATACTGTATACATTTTTTTATTTAATTTATTATTAAGATATAATTTTCTAACCAACGTTAAATTTCATTATTAATGCAAAGTTTCTTTTCTCGCCTTTTGATTTCTGTCGTTAACACGTGGTCCTTCCTTCTTCACTTTCTCGAAACTTCTGTTGCAGTGTTGCCAGATCTTGAAGCTTCTGTTCTGTTGTTGCCAGATGTTTTTTTATTTTATAATCCACACTTTCACATTAATATATTCTTGTTATATTACATATCGTCTGTACTAGATATTCCATTTATGCCCTCAGCTAATATTTACTCTATTTATATAACAATAAATAACTTTTTTTTACATTCAACCCTACAGTAGAACAAACACATACAAAAACATGAGTGTTTTAGTGTAATGAGAGTAACTCTAAAAATCATTGCATCGATAACATTGCATGTCTTACTTGAATGACTTACGTCTTGATTATATTTATCAAAGAATAATTTTTACAGTCAATTAACTTCAATATTTTATGATTTTGAATATAAGACAAGAATTCTCGTATTCAAAACTGGGCATTCGATCCTTAATTAATATCGTACAGAACTATATGCAACTATGTACTAATATCTACGTATTACGGTAAGTCTTATCAGTAAGAAAATAATCTAAATATCAAAGAACATGTATATTTATAACTTTAAATTATATTTTCATTGAACATCAGAGTTATTATACATTTTTCATTTAATATTTTAAAAACAATTTTACAAATTTATTACAGATATCCGGGTGACATCTCCCAGAACACATTAATATTGTCTGCTTTTGAATTCGGAGGAGTAACTTTAAATGAGAAAAACATGATTCGAGATTCTTTTGCAATTAGATTTGTTTATGGATTGGACCATACCACGGAAGAGAAAAAACAAATGGCACTGAAATGGGAACAGATGTGCTTACAAACATTATCAGATACTCATTTGAACAATATTAAAATATCTAAAATGTTCAGTCATTCTGTTAATAATGAAATTAACCGGATTGGTGAAAGTGGATTGCCTCTTATTTTGATTATTGCTCCAATTATGCTGGTATTTTCAGCAGTCTCTTGCTTGTCAAAGGATTCACTCAGTAGCAAACCGTGGTTGGGTATTGCCGGTTGCGTATCGCCATTCTTAGCAACTGTCGCAGCATTTGGTCTACTGTGTTACTGCAGAATAGATTACGCATCAATTAATGTAATAATCTTCTTTCTGATTTCAGGCATGTGTTAATGAAATTCGATATAAATAATGAATATCAGATATTTAAAAAAATTATTCTTATATTGCAAAGTTTTTTTCCTGATAACTTTACATATTGAGATGATCGTATTTAAATTATTTCTATTCAACGCTACCTATAGAAATATTCAGCTGCCAAAAGAACAAAACCCTGTGTTGTGTGATGTTTTCAACATGCCGTAAACAATACGGTAATACGTTAGTATCAAAAATTCTCACTATAACGTTTTCGAGCAGCAAACAATTTAAATTTCTGCGATACATTCACACAGTACAGAAATCGTAGCCATGCTGGAGCAATTGCTCATTTTAATGATCAAAACCTCAATGCGATAAATAGTGTATTTAACCTGTCACTGTACTGCTTTGTAATGATTCTCTTACACAGCCTGTTAATAACTTTGCAAGCTACCAAGTTTACAACATACTTTTAAAAAACACACTTCATCAGTGTCTCGGACACGAAGAAATAAGATGTATTCAGATTGATAGAACTTGGTCGTCAAGCGATTGAAAAAGTATAGTAATTAATTTCTTACCAGTGAATATTTGCTATCCAAATTCTTGTATATACCATCCGATATGCAGGTACAGTACTTGCATGCCATATCTTTAAAAGTAACGGGAAAATCATATTGTCACTTTATGCATTTCATGAAGTAAGAATATGGTCGGTCTTAGAGCTATACAGATGTAACAGATGTAAACATTTGAAATGTCTTAGTAGTAACAACGGTTAAAAGTACTCAATAAATGCACAAATTGGTTCTACCATTGGTAATAAGTAATGAGATCTGGAACTGTCTAGTTTTTATAACGTATACATTTGTTTTATAAAAATTATATTCACTGAATAAAAGCCAAAAATTGAGAAGGTGACTATAAATACATATGAATTCTTTGAAATATATTTAAGAAAGGTTAATCTGAAAGCCTAGGAATTTAGAAAAACGAGTAACGTAGCAAAATTATTTGCCAAATTATGTTGATACAAATATTTTAATTAAATTTAGACGTAAAAATAGATACTTGGCGATTAAAAACACTCAATAGACACTCAGGAATAGCTATTTACTTTTAGAAAATATGAATTCATAACGTATACTTAATTTTTGATTTTATTGAAGTCCGTTTGCCTCGAAAAAGTAACAAAGTCCATTCTAGTCATAGTTAATTAAGCTATTCGTTTGCGATCGGGTAATAAAATTAAAATAATTTTATAACGGAAAACTTCCTAAATACGCAATGTCTACTTTCATGCTCCATAATACGAACAAAGAAAAAAGTACCATCAATTTAAGTATGTTCTAATATGTATTCATTTATGAATACATTAACGTAAAAACATGACTCGGAATAACTTGGAAATAAACTATAACTTCTAGAGATTGATTTTACTATTTAAAAATAGCTTTAGCTCGTACTTCACTACATCAAAAATTGTCGATCACTTTTGAACGTAAGGAAATATCTTGAAACTACATTTATGTAGTTTCAAGATAGGTATATTTTCTATATGTAGGTATATTTTCTATATTTGTTAAACACTAAATGTTTGTAAAAAGATCACAGTCACAAAATTACAAATTTCTTATAAGCAAAAAACAATTGCATGCCATGTAACGCAAGTGTCATAATAAGTGAGTTGATATAAACGAGAGAACGAGTCAGAATCTGTAAATAGTACTCCAGGAGTCGCTACTCGCGGTGTGCAAATATGTCCGCTACACTGTAAAATAAGCATATTGTGTATTTCTACATTTTGATATTTGCTCCACACGTGTAACTTGTTTCATGGTTTAATATTAAATGTACAGTTGCAATATGATCATTATTTTTATAAAACAGCTTCAAAAGAAGTGAGCGTTTCACCAAAATTATCACATAACAAATAAAAAGAATATTTTATAATTCTGTCAACTTATATTCTCTAAACATAGCTTCAACACATGTCCTTATGCGAAATAAACTTTTCTTTCTTCTTAATGCCAAAACTCAATTGTACTGTATACTACACTCAATTACACATGAAACATAGCTTTAACACGAATTATCACATAAATTAAACGTTTTTCTTTGTTTTCAGTATTAACACTTTTATGATGAAAACGTGCATTGCCATTATATTGCTTTGTCTGAAAGTTCATTTAACATCTAAAGATTTTTCGCTAAAACTTTAAATAGTGATAAATTTATCGTTTGAAACTTATAAAATAGACTTTATGTAAAAATATTTAGAATTTTAATTTAATAATTTTGTGAATATTTCAGGTATTGGTGTGGACGATGCATTTATATTGATAGCAGCGTGGAGAAGAACTGACGTTAACGCTTCTGTACCCGACAGAA
Organism: Centruroides sculpturatus; assembly: GCF_000671375.1. Classification (NCBI taxonomy): domain Eukaryota; kingdom Metazoa; phylum Arthropoda; class Arachnida; order Scorpiones; family Buthidae; genus Centruroides; species Centruroides sculpturatus. The sequence goes on from NW_019384808.1 coordinate 277,858, forward strand.
TGAAAGACGCTTATGCCGAAGCTGCAGTGTCTATCACGATTACCTCTCTGACCAACTTTCTTGCATTCTGCGTTGGATTTGTAACACCATACAAATGTATCCAAATAATGTGTACATATTCAGTTCTAGCAATAGTCTTTGACTATATTTATCAGTTATTGTTTTTCGGAGGACTAATGGCTCTCGATGGATACAGAGAGAAGAATAAGCTGCATTCCGCTTTTTGCTGGCCGATCAATCGCACTCATCTAAAACTTAAAAACCGACTACAAGTGATATCAAAACAGAATAACAAAGAAAATGTTTTCATGGTATTCTTCAGTAATGTTTTAGGCGAAATTCTTGGAAAATCAATTAGCAAACTTATTGTAATCATCTTGTTTATAATTTATGTAGCTGTTGCAGTATACTGTATGAAATTCATTCGAGAAGGAGATGATTTTAGTAAACTCTATCCTTACTCTTCTTACGCAACTGAATATCTAAGCCTAGAATATAAATATTTTTTTAATTATAGTCATCAAGTGCAAATAGTCATTAACCAGACATTAGACTATTCCAATGTCACTGTTCAAGATGGCATAGAAGATCTCCTGCAAAGTTTCGAGTCTGCTTCATTTATATCGGATTCGTCGACCACAGAAAGTTGGCTGAGAGAATTTCTGGCATTTACTAAATCTCCAGTCGCGAAGTTTTCGCTTTCTGGTTACAATCTGAATGATTCCGAAGACTTTTTGAATGCATTTCAAGATATTTTCTTAAAAGTTAAAGTGGCAAACAGGTTTAAAAATGATGTTGTCTTCAACGAAGAAGGTGATAAAATTACTGCATCCAGATTTCTCGTTTCAAGTTTGGATGAGGAATCTCGAATTGACGAAAAATATTTCTTTGAAAATGTAAGAAAAATTGCCTCCAACAGCAAATTTGAAATTATTGCATACAATTTTAGATTTATCTATTATGAATTGTATATTAATATTCTTTCAAACTGTATAAAAGCTGTCTGTTCTGCGGCCGCGGTAGTAATTGTAGTGTTTCTTTTATTCACTACGAACGTATTGTTTCTTTTGTCTGTTGCCATCACTATTGCGTCTGTTCAGATTGGATTGATTGGATACATATCTTTATGGAACGCAACTGTGAATACTACTACTTTATTAACGTTAGTGATGAGTACGGGATTTTGTGTAGATTATACAGTTCATATGGCTTTCGCATTTGTCAGTTGCGGAAAGAAAACACCGAACGAGAAAATCAAGAATTGTTTATATGCTGCTGGGTATCCAGTAACACAAGCTTGTATATCTACTTTATTGAGTGTTTCAGTGTTATCATTTGGTCCATCAGAATCGTTCGTTGTAGTTTTTAAAATTATAACATTAATGGTTATATTCGCTTCGTTTCATAGTCTTGTTATACTGCCAGTAATACTCAGTCTTTTGGATCTTATCCCTTCTTGTTTAAAAAATTTTACACAAAAGAGTGAATACACAGGAAATTAGCTAACTGAAATTGAAGGTTCAAATCATATGAATAGAAATACTTCATTTATTAAATAACGGTGATTACTTAAATTCGTGTAATTAATAACTTGAAAAATTTCAATATTAAATTTAAAAGACATTTCATGTTTTGATTTATTATGTCTATTGCATTGTATTGGGGTTCGGGGACCGTGATAAAATTATATTATACAAGTATAAGGTAGGGTCCTGCCACGTGGTTTTTTTATCGTACACACCTCCGGGTTAGACTAATAAAAAAAAGACATTTAACGCTGGATGGTAAGCGCCACTCTGAACTCCAGGAATGAGCCTCTCAGGAAGGTAAATCAAAGATAAGTACTGTACAAATAAAAAAGTAAGTTTATCATAGTTAAACGAAACCTTAAAAAATCTGTTTTAGGAAGTTAGCCTACTTCTATCTATAAATGGTTTGGGGTGTCCTAGCAGGAGGCGTGTCCGAATTGAGCGAAAAAACGTACCAAAGAAAGCGTTGTTTTTTCTTTTTTCTTCGCTGTCTCTCTCTGTTCTCTTCACTTTTTCGTGTTCTTTTTTCTTTACTCGGCCCTTCACTCTGTTTTTCACTAGATCCGCCATACAATCACTTTCCCTGTCTCTCTCTGGATTGCTCCGTCCTCTAAGTCCAAATCTCTGTCCGTTGCTAAATTGTTAATTGGTCGACTCCTATCCGGATAGTCAGTTCAGTTCGTCAGTCAGTCCGTCAGTTTTTCGATTTAGTCATTTCTTTGGTTTATTCATCGTTTTTGACCAATGATGCTTTTATTCCGAAAGGAGTTGAAGTAATCTGTAAAAAGCGTGATTAGTAATTTAGCAGTCCTCCCTCTCTCTTCTCAAAGAAGAATGATGCGCATCCATGTCATTGGTCATCAAACACCATCGAAAAAGGGATAAACGACGGTCATAACCTTCGTCTTTTCCTTCGCATGTTGTGAGATTTGTAACAATTAATGGATAATTCTTATGTTCCAATTTGTTTTTCCAAATTATTTTAAATCGATATTATTAAAAATGAGGAAAAAATTCATTAAATCAGAAAAATAGGCAAAATGCCTTTACAACGTTGGTAGATATACAAACAATCTCGGTGTAGCATTTATATACAACACCGCGATGTGGGTGCAATGGGCGTCCTCTCTTGTAGTTAATAATTGCTTTCTACACAACCAGACTTCAACTGAATAATGAGAATGTATTATCAACTAAAAGATTAAAATAAAGTGATTAAAATTATAGAGATAACGTAAATAACAATTTACGAATATATATGAATTTTTATATATACAATAACAGCAAAATTTGAGGAGAAAAATGGTGAGCCTCACAAGCTTACGTACAAATCCGCATTATTCTACACTCGTGTATGTGGCCAACAATATTGCATTCGATCTTAAGTTGTAACGTTGTTTCGCTGGAAACATATATTAATATTAGTAATGTTTAACTTATAGGAATAAATATAAGGATTCGTTTGGAACATTCAGCTCTTTTGAATAATTCGGCTGCAATTTGAAAAAAATTATAGATGTACAAATTCCCATTGTCGTCCGTCTGCCACTCTTTCCTTAATATCGAGAACGGAGTGAGATAGATGAAAGACGAGACCAGATGTGGAAATATTAGAGGAAGATTGCCCCGATCAACTGTACAGAAATTTGTGGTCGTCGAAACCAGAAATCGTGTTATTTTAATTCAAAAATTTTCCCTGAAAGGCCGGTATCTGCTAAATGAAACATAACTGTTTTATTTAGCAGATTAAATTCTCAATTCAATAGAATAGAACAATTCAATAAAATATATGTAATATTTAATTGTTTATCGTAAATCATACACGTGTTCTGTCTTACAAAACAACAATTTTATAGAAAATTAAATAGCATTTTAGTTTCAAATTGTGTAAATTGATTTTTCATGACAAGTAAAAAAAAAGTAATAGTATCATGTATTGAAGTTAGAAACATTTTTTGACATTTTTTCATATTACTATTGTATAGATTGAACTTAATGTATCATAATATTTATATACTAAATGTATTTTTATAAATTGGAACTATTTTAAAATAGGAAAGAACTAACACAACAATTAAGTGATAGGTCAAATTCATTGCGCCTTACAAGAGAATGTTTTATGGAAATCAATACTCTATTTAATTAAGTATTAGACAGGTAAACAGACCCGAGAAACATTCACGAACGAAAATCTATTATTAAAGAGGAAGTACCAGTGTTTAAGTATGTTATCCATACAACTATATGCAATCTTTTACTTTAATTAACGAAATCATTTTAATGTTTATAAAGCAATGAACTTATTTCCTACTTTTATTGTTCAAATAATTTTATTTAGTTTACTAATTAACCTGCCAATTATTTGCTGACAAACTGCATTTTACATTTTATATAACAGTATAACGAATCAACTGTATTCGAACAGTACAGTCGATCCCCCTATAAGATATAGATACGTTCCATTCTTTAGGAATCCGATTTCTTACGAATCCTTACAATCACAACCCGACACGTGTCAAGTTTACGGACTACGGCTGTTTGAAAGATTTTCTTCCATAAAATTAATCGATTCTAGAGTAATCCGACTCAACATTTCCAAAATACGTATATTTTTTTTGGGAATAATCCGTATAAACTACGCTATAAACAAAAAATTGTAGGATTACTTACCGAGTGTCACCATTCGACATCGCCATTGCTCAACATTGTTTTCGTCGCGGAACAGCTCAGCAAAGAGCGGCCGATTTCTAACAACTTATTTTTCTGTGAAAACTTCGTAGAACTTCGGAGACATCATTAATATAAATAATTTTAATCGCCGTTGAATAAGAAATGTTTCTTTCACAAGAAATGTATAAAATTACAGTACTGTATTAGACTTACGGTACCTAATTTACATACTGACAGACGATAGTTAGCGTAAAAATCTCCGTAGCGTGGCGCCACGCTAGACGGCGGAAATTATATATTTAATTATAACAAAGTTACAATAAGTTAATATATAATTATATATACAGTACCTAATTTATATATAATTAATATATAATTATATGTACAGTACCTAATTTATATATACTTTATATAATACTGTCCAGACGATAGAAATCTTTCCGTAGTTGGCGCTACGGACGGCGGGAAAGTAGTTCGGCTGCCCGATGACGTTTGAGGTAATTATAGGGGGTTTTTTACTGTTTTTTACGGATACCGGTCACAATTTCTTCGTAGTTTTATAGGAATCGTAATTATAGGGACCGTAATTATAGGCGATCGACTGTACAACGAATTTAATCTAATTTAACCAATAGGCTGTCTTAGATTTTAATATACGGTAACGTAGGCGATCAAATAAATGCTGTGTAGTTTAATGTTCTGACTACTAGAAAAGAAAGACGTAAGATGAAATACAATAGATTTTTCACGACTCATTTGCAAAACAGTAAATGTAAAACGAATTTTAAATTTCTATAGTTTTTACATTTACTACAAGATCATATCATCACTTATTTGCATAAAAAGTATACGATAGCATTTTCATTCTGACTTATTTCTAAAATTGAAAAAATACACCTTTTTATACAAGATGAATACATATAAAAAAGACATCGGCCGTACGCAAGGTGTTTAGCCTCCAGAAAAGAGAGTAAGGGAAATTGAAGGGTAAGAAGGAGGGAGAGGAAATAGATATTAGAGAAAGATAAAATTCTTATGAACGGCATACATATGTACTATTTTACAGATAGACAGACAGAGCGAAAAACAAACGAACACAACGACAAACTAGACGAGACAAACGGATCCACAGACAGAAACGAGCAAGACTCCAAAATTCTTATCTTTATTTATTTATATATTTATTTTTAAACGTTAACTTATTCACCAGCTAAACTAACCTACCATAACCTTGGACAAACCTAACCAGAGCATCAAATCTAACAAACCCTTATCCAGTTTTACCTAACCTATCATAACCTAACCGAAATCCAAGCTGAGTCCCTAATATAACCTACAACTAGGACTAAACGAATTTAGACTAGAAAAGAGAGCAGAAAATAAGAATTAAAATACAAAGATGACAGGCAGCTATATACCGACAGTTGAAACAAAGCAAGGCAATGCTAATTGCCATCCGTTTCCCGGAGTGAGTGCTTTGAAGAGTCCCACTAAGGGATATGAATGCCAGTAGATGATGGAACATTGTACGCGTGTGAATGAGTTGGTGCGGGTTGCAAGGCAAAGCAAGGCTCTCATTAAACTATTCCTAATGTGATTGTACTATTGCAGTAAAAAAATATGTGAAGCGGTGTTTGGTTTTCCTGAATAAAACAATCGTATTGTGGATTGTCCCCAAGGTTAAATCTATGCAAATATTGGTTAAAGTTGCCGTGTCCTGTAAGTAGCTGAGTGAGGATGTAACTAGAATAAAAATGGCGAAGAATCGCAGTAGTCTCAACACCTTGGGAATAAAAGTGTAGGTGAGCCTACCAGTAGTGTCATGGTCCCAGCTGTCTTGCCAGAGAATGAAGATTTGCTCTTTGACATGGTTGGTACGAGACAGGAATGTAACTGAAAGTACTAGTGACTGAAGACTTTGCAGCTTGTTCGGCAAGATGGTCAGCGGTCTCGTTGCCGAGAACCCGCGCATGACCCGGGATCCATTTGAAATCTATTCTAATGTTGTTTTCTAAGAGTCTGAGAATGTGGTGTATGAGATGTACGAGTTTTAAGCGGCTATCAAACTTCGCAATCCTGTGTAAAGCTACTCTATTGTCAGAATAAATGCGATAGTGTAAGTAGTGTCTGTTGACCTTCCTACGCCTAATGTGAATTAAGCTGATATAAATAGCTAAAGTTTCCGCCTGTGAACAGTGTTTACTTAGACGGAAGCAAGCGTTGTGATGCTCGCGGCCTAAGTCGGAGTAAACTACAAAAGTGGCACCCACATCCTCACCCATCTTGGAACCGTCGGTGTAAATCCTAAACATGGAATGATCATCTGGTTCTTCGAAGTAAACCTCAGGGGCAAGCTGATGGGAGGGGTGGTAATCATAAGTCGAAAGGGTAATTTTGTCGATGCTGAATTTTTCCATATTATCGATCAAGGTCAAACTGCGGAGAATCTTACCTACTCTAATCATTTTGTCAACAATTTGTAATCTCGCCATGATAAGGTGACGAGATTTTCCTGACAAATAATGCGTTTTATTTCTAAGTCGATACAAGATGAATACAGTATATTCTTTTCAACGTTTAATAAACGTTTTATAAAGTTATCAAAACTTTACAATCACAAACAAAATGTTGTCTCAATATGGACACGGTGTGACCGCTGTGCTTCATATAATTTTTATCTAATTACTTGCGTCAGAAAACCATTTGGAATTGATTTTGTTCAAAATTGTGAGTGCGTAGTAATACTGAGAAATCAACAAAACATCAACTACATAGATTATATGATATAGATTATATTACACCTGCCATATAGATTTTAGATTAGAACTTTATGAAAGTCTAGTAGATGTAAATCTGTGATGTTCAGTATTTTATTTAATTTTACTCTTATTTTACGGAAACATCATATGCCAAAGAGGATTTAACATAGGAGAAGAATGTGCGACGCATTCAGCTTTGCTATTATTTATTAGAAATTTATACATAGCGTTTCAACATTCAATACTAAAAAGAAACCAGGTTAAAATACATCTTATGAAAAGCACATACAAAGAAGAATCGAAATTGGCTAAGAAAGTTGAATTGCCTTTGTTATGGTTCTTTGTTTTCAGATTCTTTGTCGTTCTGATAATCTTAAATGTGTCTTCAATGGTGATAAGACAAGTATCATCATACAATGAGCATAAGACAAGTGATTTAGAAGCGTGGTACTGTACTATGTGTTTTTCTGTAATTATCATTTATTTTGTTGGGTGTATCTTTTCAATGCTTCTAATTTTCATTCTTGCTTGTTTTATCTTAGTCAAAAGACTGTCCAGTTTAATGAAGGAATTAAATCAAATGCGACCGGATTCTAAGTATTTGACAAAATAATTACAGGATTTTTGTAAAAATCGTACCGAAATATGGAAGTTTTGTGAAATGATAATTGAAAAATAGAAAGTTTTAATCGCTTTGATTTACACTGATTTTCTTTATGAAACTTTTTTTTTTGTTTCATGGCTATATTGTATGATATAGAATTAAGTATTCGAGTGTTTATTACGTTTGTTGCCGTACTTTCTCTTACTACATTTTAAATTCTTGGGCATTGTCATTCTTCACGTCTTCAGTACATAATTAGTTTACATTAATAATATATTCTAATCTTTTCTGTTTATAAAATTACTGTTTATAATGATTTTCAACAATATTTATTTCCTTAATAATAAATACTTGAATTCAGTTTTTATATTTATTATCAAAATTAACTTAGATAATATTTATTGTTAGGTTAGTGTAATTTTAATAACTTTAAGATAACAATTATAGAAAAATCAGTGTAGACAATATTTTATCAGAATATTGATGTAAATTTTATTTTCTAGCTGTATAACAACTTTATTTCCATTCAAAGATTTTTTCCTCCAAATCTTTCAGTTGAATTTAAATTCAAGGTACATACCGTGGTTATATATTTCAATTTTTAAAGTATTTTTACATTAATTGTATAGAATAAATTATAAATTTAATGAAACTTATTGTATTTATTATGCTTACTAAATATTATTCTATTTATAATTTCATGCTAAATATTTTTTAGTTGTTATGTTTCATGAAGAGATTCAGAACATCCATGGGTGTATCTATGGCAGGATTTTTCTATATTAAAAAAGATTTTTTAATTTGGGTAATATTTATAATCTGATTCGTCTTTTTGATGTTTGTATATGAAAGAATTAATAACCATAGAAGCTATATTGAGTTCCTGGAGACGAGGTTATCTCTTTTTCGTATAATATGTATACATAACATATAAGGTAACGAGCACAATTGTTTCATAAAAATACATATATAATCGATAAATAATGATTATCTATTATATATCAAAATTATAAAGCGTGATTAAAAGATAAAACATTCAGAAGAGTTTTGTCAAAATGTCATTGTGTTTCTGCAAGTATTAAATTAGTTACAATAATGATGTAATTTTAAAATTACTAAGAAAGCATAGGCAGATTATTTATACTATAAAATTTATTGAGGCATCTATATAATAATATAAAAGACAATTTTCCACAATTTCTGTAAAATGCTTATATAATACAAATATTTTGATGAGATACATATAAAATAATACAAAGCTTTGTGTGTACGGTATGCGAATTACACAACAGTCCAGTAGAGACACGTCATTATACTATGTGCAGCGAAAGAGTAAAGGTGAATCAACTCCAACTTGGTCAACGTTACATGAAAGAGATGGAAAAACACACCGGCAAGCGTTGGAAGTTAAGACACGAATCTGATATCTTTCACTTATTTTGTATTTCACATTTTTAAATCAATATCATACCATCTTAATCATAAGTACAGTACTTTTAAGATTTTACAGTTTTTTTTAAATGTATTACCCGTCAATCACACCACTATTTATATCCATTTAATATGACGTAGACCCTTCCACTTCAGGCTGACACGTGTTTATTCATTCGCTGCGCAGACTATAGCTTGTTAACAATGAAAGTGAGAATTTTTACACTACATAACACTACAACGGATGTGTTTTTCAGCATCATTTTACTGATGTACGTATTCCATACCATAGCCTACAGCAGCGGTTCTCAACCTTTTTTGTTGATGTACCCTATTAGCCCATTTGTTGTTTCTCAAGCACCCCTTATATTTTTGTATGTAAATTTTATAATTACTGCATTAGCTGCATGCAGTCCTTATAACTGAGCGCCATAAAAAAAACTCTAACTATAACTAAAAGTGCGCGCATGTAGTGACACGCATTGCATGGTGTTGGTACGATCCAGGCCTTCTTATTCCTAATACCAGTAATCCAGTAAAAACACAAAAAGCCCCAATCTTATCAAGCAATAATGCTCGGTTAAACCGTAATTTTACTACACTACAGGTTCTCTCGGCACTAACGGCATAAATAGACAGGCAAATCAAGTGGATAAACACGTTGTTTAGACTGTTAACAGGAAAATCGGTGTTCACACTGGGATATTTTAAAGCAGGTTTTTGTCGTTTCTTGTTTCTTGTGTTAATAATTTAAACAGCAAATTGATTAACATATGTCATTTTATAATGAAAATTAGATGTGCCCCTTCGATTTATGCTCGTACTCCTGGGGGTACATGTACACCCAGTTGAGAACCATAGGCCTACAGTATAATATATGTTTTGATTATGTTTAGAAATGACAGACATAAATGATCTTTCTATCATAGAAAAATCGTAATCATAGATTAGCGAAAAAATAATATACAAAATATTTTCTAGTTTTAAAAATTATTTCTTTGTAGGAATATCAAAGGTAAGTCACTTATCGAGTAACTCCGAGTGTTTAAACTCGGGGTTCATCAATAGGTGACTTACCGTTAACATTTACATTTAAAACATCAAATTCGTACAAGCCATTTTCTTTGTGTTCAGTCTTATGTGATTTATCATTTCGTAAACAATACAAAACTGAATCTAACAGACTGAAAATTACAGGCAGTAGAAATAGACTGTGAAATGCTGCAAATATAACCATTAATGTCACAATTTTAAAAATAGACACATATGTTTCTAATGGGCCGAAATATAAAACCGAAACACCTAAAACAGTAGATATACAAGCCTGTATTACTGGATATCCAGCATGATACAAACAACTCTTGATTTTTTCGTTTGCTATTTTGTTTTTGCAATTGATATATGCATAAGATGTGTGAACAGTATAATCTACACAAAATCCCGTGCACACTACTAATATTACCAATGCGGGAGTATTGACAGTTACATTCCATAAAGACATATATCCAATCAAACCAATTTGAATAGACACAATAGTGATGGCAACAGATATAAGAAACAATACGTTTGGGGTAAATAAAAGAAACAATAAAATTACTATCGCTGCAGCACAAGAAATACTTTTTATGCAGTTTGAAAGAATATTTAAAGAAAGTTCATAAAACATAAATCTAAAATTGTAGGCGATAATTGGAAATTTGCTGTTATCGGCAATTTTTCTTACATTTTGAAAGAAATATTTTTCGTCAATTCGAGATTCCCCATCAAAACTTGAAACGAGAAATCTCGATGCAGTAATTTTATCACCTTTTTCATTAAAGATAACGTCGTTTCTTAACCTGTTCGCTACTTTTACTTTCAAGAAAACGTCTTTAAATGCACCCACAAAGTCTTCGGAATCACTCAGATTATAACCAGAAAGCGAAAACTTCGCAACTGGAGATTTAGTAAATGCCAGAAATTCTCTCAGCCAACTTTCTGTGGTGGACGAATCGGATATAAATGGAGCAGACTCGAAACTTTGCAGAAGATTTTCTATGTCATTTTGTACAGTGATATTTGAGTAGTCTAATGTCTGGTTAATGACTATTTGCACTTGATGACTATAATTCGAAAAATACTTATATTCAGCATTTAGATATTGACGAGCATATGAAGAATAAGGAAAAAGTTCAATTATATTCTCTCCTTCTTGAATATATCTTATATTGTATATTGCACCGGTTAGATAAGTCACAAATACAACGATCACTATAGCTTTACTAATTGATTTTCCAAGTATTTCACCTAAAACATTACTTAAGAATAGTACAAAAATATTTTCTTTGTTCTTCACTTGTAAATTTACTTCTTTTTGGTTATCTATTTTCGAAGGATTTTGCTCACTCGGCCAGCAAAAGATAGAATGCAGCTTATTTTTCTCTCTGTATCCATCAAGCGCCATGAGTCCACCGAAAAAGAATAACTGGAAAATATAGTCGAACAATATTGAAAGAGCAGCATGTGTACAGAATATACGAATACAATTATATGGTGTTAGAAATCCTACGCAAAATGCAAGAAAATTTGTCAGTGACGTAATCGTGATGGACACTGCAGCTTCAGCAAAAGAGTCTTTCATTCTATCTGGAACGGAATCGTCGACGTCGGTTCTTCTCCACGCGGCTATCAATATAAATGCGTCATCTATCCCTATACCTGTAATAGGAATACGAAATTTAATTATCTATTTAAATGATATAGAAATAGTGTTGAGTTTATGTGGATAAGTAATGTAAGTGTCTGTAGTGTAGACATTAAGAATGTTAATTAATTTATTGATGATTATATATAATGTAAAATTACTATAATATGAGTTACAAATGAAACTGTTGCATGTATTCTTGTAAGGTAAAAAATGCGTGGTTATTTAATTAGTCATTTAATTATTTTAAAAGCAAACTATTTTTTCAAGAATCAAAGTTTTTAATTAATAATCTTGAACAGTAATATTTAGTTGTTTAAATTACAAGATAATTATAATTAGCATTACATAATTATAAATTTTAATAGGTATAGCATATGCAAGATGATTATAATTAAAGTTGTTTTATTCAGAAGATTATGTCGTATCAACCATTAAATTGACACCAAAATTTGTGCACGATCTTCTGAAAAGATGCAGAAAACGATTTTGCAAAAACTACACTGCTGGCCATTAAAATTGCAACACCAAGAGGGAAAAGAAATTTTAAAAAAAAGATATTTATTGTACGTAAACAGTATGGCATAAAGACAAAATGATTAAATTTGCAAGCAGTTTAAAGTTTACGGGGGCGCGAAATTAGTAGACACAGTTGCCACCCCCAGCGGCTAAAACGGCCCTTATCCATTTAAGCATGGAGTCGAACTGGGCTTGAATGACAAAAACGGACAACTCATTCCATGCTGCTTCAAGTCTATGCCACGCTTCATCAACTGTATTAGCAGGAGATGGGTGGCGGGCCAGTCTCTCAGCAACCCATGACCAGATGTTTTCAATTAGTGAGAGATCTGGAGACCGTGCAGGCCAGGGCAACAATCGAATATCCTCTGTATCGAGGAAGGTCAGAACACGACGTGCAACATGAGGTCTTGCATTATCTTGTTGGAATATGGCATTTTGCAGGCCTCGAAGATAGGGCAAAACCACTGGACATAAGATGTCAGAAATGTATCGATCTGCATTCAAATTACCATCAATTCGAACTAGAGATGTGCGTGTCGTGTACCCAATGGTTGCCCATATGATCACACCAGGTGCATGGCCCCTAAGCATTCTAAAAGCTTCATCATCATTATTCACCATTATCATTTTACTGACAGGCTGTCAGTAAAATGATAATGGGATTTTAGACAACTGAGTCCTTTTCAACGTGACGAGGATCGAGATGGTTGTTTGCGTGTTCAGTAGTACTGTTTGCAGCTCTATTTTCCCTGCGAATTTGTTTTGCAGTGCGGTTTCCTTTGTTGCGGAAAATATTAGAATAAAAATTTTTCTTTGCAAAATGAAGCCAGACCTAACTGTGAGTAGGATAATGGAAAATGTCTGAATGTAATTTTTTCACGAGCTGCAAAGTGAAAAATGACTTATTGATTCTAGTGTTAAAATTTTTACACTAATTCAGCAAATCCTGCAAATCGTGGAAAAATATTTTTGTTGAGTGTGAACAGGTCGATCTGACAGCGCAATGCATAGATCGATGTGAATGTAACAAGAAATCAATAAACAAGCCCACCGTTAAGGGCCCAGAAGATGGTAACCATCATTTAATCCTCACTCGATGCCATCTTAAATTTATTTCTGAGATGGAATCATGAATGATTCCAGATCATGGATTCTGTGTTTGTCTCTGTAGTGTAATAATATATCTGTCTAATTTCCTATCTCAACTTATCGTAAGAAACCTCCTTCATGAGCGCAACGCTGAAGCATTGTTAAAAAATATCTCACGCAAGAAGCTAAAACGTCTGTAGTCAGTTATTTGGAAATTAACTTGTTGAGTATTTTCTGCTAAGCAAGTCGATTATTTTGTCATTCGCTAATGGTGACATACCAAACGACGTTAATATGTGTTTATATGAACTTTTCTTACATTGAGACTGATTTGTTCTTCACGTGAATCTCAATGAGAGTCATAATGGATAAAAATATTAATTGATCGTACTTCTTTTCTCGTCCATTCTGTTAACAAGGAAATCGTGTTGCAAGCTGCAAACACAAATTAGTTGCCTGACTACCCAGCTTCATCTGACGGTTGCATTAAGTCATACCTGATATTAGCAGCAGAACAGGATGCAAAAACTGGAAAACTTATTTTGCGACTTTTCCTCGAGATAACCGTGTTTTTTTCAAAAAATATTGTTTTATTATATAAATGATCGTACCTAAAATTAAATATAAATTCATATGTAAACGTTAAGAAAAAAAAAGATGAACACATACCTAACGTTAAGAATAAGATCGTCATGTTTAATGAAATATAACTTATTTTGCAGTAACACAGTAGACCAAATGCAGCAACAGTTGCTAAAAATGGTGATACGCAACCAGCAATACCTAGCCATGATTTGCTACTGAGATTGTCAGTGGAGAAGGATGAAACTGCTGAAAATATCATCACAATTGGAGCAACAATGAACACAAGAGGCAAAGCTTCTGCTCCAATTCGGTTAATTTCGTCATTAATAGAGTGACTTAATATTTTAGAAATTTTTGTATTGTTCAAGTTAATGCTCGATAATATTTCTAAACACGTTTGCTCCCATTTTAGTGCCATTTGTTTCTTCTCTTTCGTGGTGCGATCCATTACATAAACCAATCTAATTGCATTCGAATCTCGAATCATACTTTCTTCATTTACTTTCACTTCTCCAAATTCAAAAGCAGATAGTATTATTCGACCTCGAGTTACATCAGCTGGATATCTGTAGAAAAATTTATAGTATTACAAGATAAATATAAATTGCAAATATTTTCGTTATATAAATTGTTCGATGCTTTCTATAATCTAATAGAAAAATGTACTGTACAGTACATTTAATATAAGCATTAAAATTAAATTTATATTTTACTAGTAGATGAGCCCGGCATTGTTCAGCTAAAAATAACAACAGCAAAGATTAATATTATTACATTATTTTGTACAGTAGACCCCCTATAACGTGGGTTCCTATAACGGAAATTCCTATAACATAGCGAAAAAATTGCGGCAGTATTCGTATAAAGGGACTCCTAAAACGTCGTCGCCGACTCGTGTCGCGACAAGATTGGTCAAATCTGGACGAATAGTAGATGAGCAGCAGAACTACTTTCCGCCGTCCAGCGCTACGCTACGGAGAGTTTAGGCGGGTAAATTGAGTTTGCTATCGTCTGTACAGTATGTAAATTAGGTACCGTATGTCTAATACAGCACTAATTTTATACATTTCTTGCGAAAAAAACATTTCTTATTCAACAGCCATAAAAATTATTTATATTAATGATGTGTCCAAAGGTCAAGTTATTTTTCTGCGAAAAATTCGTTATCAGTAATCGCGGCCACCGTTTCGTGCGCTGTTCTGCGACGAAAACAAGCTTAAGCAATGGCTACGTCGAACGGTGCACACTCGGTAAGTAATCCTACAATTTTTTGTTTATAGCATAGTTTATACGGATTATTCCCAAAAAATTATACATGTTTTAGAAATGTTGAGTCGAATTAGTCTAGAATTGATTAATTTTATGGAAGAAAACCTTTCAAACAGCCGTAGTCCGTAAACTTCACACGTGTCGGGCTGTGATTGGCTCATGTATTTAAGGATTCCTACAACGTAAAATTCTTATAAAGTGGAACGTATCTAAGCGTTATAGGGGGTCTACTGTANTTTACTCTTCTGAGACTAATTAGAAAGTTTTCTGATGGGTAAAAATATGTTCGATTTTTCGCAAAAACACATAAAACCTGATTTAAAATAGTACAGTAAAAGCCGAGTACTTCAGTGTAATCCTTAACCTTCCCCCTCTTCCGCGGGGGCGAGAATTTCGAGAAATCCCTCGCGCGAGGAATTTTTAAAAATTCAATCTTAATGTACACAGTGCGCCAAATAAGTAATGAGACTGATTTTTTTTCCATGAACACTTTCGTGGTAACCAAATGTGGTTACCCTTTCACTGGCTAGATTGTGCTGAACACGCAGACACTTTGATCGTGTCGATGACTCAGCCAGTGCATGCACAGCAGCCGTGAAAGTAACGTTGTGCAAGTAGTGGCGGTCAAACGTAGCATTAGGGGTCAAAGAGCTGTGATAAAATTGTACTGTATATTAGCAAAAACAGCAGCAGAAGTTTACAAAGACATGCTACTTGTTTATGAGGATGATTGTCTTAGCCGTGCCCAAGTGTTCCGCTGGTTTTCAGCATTTAAGAATGGAAGAGAATCCTTAGAAGATGAACAACGTGTCGGACGTCCTGTGTCTACTCAGGCGGATGAAAATGTGGAAAAAGCCAAGGAAATTCTTGCCAGTGATAGACGAATTACCATCAGAATGCTCTCAGTAAACTCAGTAAGGAAACGGCCAGATCTATTTTATTGAAAAATTTGTTCTAGGTTTGTGCCACATTCATTGACAGAAGAGAAGAGAGGACGCCGAGCTGCGTGTTGCGCCAGTTTCATTCCGCAGTTGATGAGGATCCTAATCTATTGAAACGAATTGTAACTGGAGATGAAAGATAGTGTTTTCAGTTCGACCTGGAGACAAAACGTCAGAGTATGGAATAGCATGGAACATCGTCACTGAGGCAGAAGAAACTCAGGTTGCAGAAATCACACATCAAAACAATGGTGATTGGTTTTTTCGATGCTTCTGGAGTGATCAATCGTGAATTTCTCCCTGAGGGCACAACAGTGACTGGACAGTACTACTTAGGATTCATACGACGTCTCTTTGCTCGCATGCGTCGTGTCAGGATGCATTTGTTCCAAAGCAACAGTTGGGTTTTTCTGCATTACAATACACCGGCTCTCTGCTCAGCACCCGTGAACACAGTTTTTAGCATCAAAACAGATCTGTGTGCTGGAACATTCACCCTATTTGCCTGATTTGGCACCTGCAGACTTTTTTCTATTTCCGAAAATTAAATGTGCTTTAAAAGGGGAACGTTTTAGTGACATTGAGGATATCAAAAATACTGTGACCGACAGACTGAAGGAGGTTGTGTGGAGGTGCAAGGGGATTATTTTGAATCCACGTAACTGCGAAATTGAAATAAACTTCTTATTTCAATGTAATGCTAGTTGTCTCATTACTTATTTGGCGCACTGTGTATGTACCCTAACTGTGTACCAAATTTCAACTTTCAACTTCTAACCGTTTGGGCTCTGCGCGTATTATTATTATGTTGGGTTTTGTTATGGTTGTTATGTTGGGATTTGTTCGCTTATTATGTTGTTTCGGTTGATACCATGGCTGCGTACTATGCCTTATCAAAGTTAAGGCATAGTAACCAAAACAAAACAGCAATAAAAAAGTGTGTCAACGTGTGTGTCTGTATTCAGGAATTTCCTAAAATTATGACATGTATTTAATATAGTGACCTTCTGTAGTATAGTTTATGTGTTTCTATTCAATTGTAATGTGCCAACGCTTTTGTGTTGTATAGAGACGAGAGAACGACAGGTACAATAAGCACTCTTTCCACAGATACTTTACTTCCTGATCGAAATATGTATACATGTTGATTTTTCTGTGCATGTGTTTTGTATATTGTGAGTGTTTGGAACAGATATGTCTATAATGTATGTGATTTTATTATGTTTGTCAATAAGTGTGATGTTTGATTTTTTGTGGTAAATTGATTCATCTGTGATTAGGGAGGGCTCTGTCATAATACATTTTGTGTGTAGAACAGTTTCTTGTGAGGAACATTTTGTTTTCCAATACTGTCTGTGCAATGTATTTGTAGTATGGTTCGTGGATGTCTGATAATTTGTGCTTTTTCTCCAAGCTTTATTGCTCTATGGATCAGTAAAATTACCTGACTCTCCCACCACGACCAGGTGGTGAGTTATTATTATTATTTTTTACCACGGGACCACGGAAGTTGTTATTATTATTAATATTTGTATTATTATCATCAACCCATCTCGATTATATTATAAGATAACGATTAACAATAGAGTCGTGCCAGTCATCTATCTAATCTATCTATTTAACCTTTCAAAGAAAAATGTTCAAATCCAGATAACGTGACTTCCCATTTTTATTAAGAGATATTATATAGTTAATCTAAGCCTTCTACTTTGGATGGTTCGAAGTCATAAACAGGCAGACGGACGGACAGCATTGGAAATTTATAGGTCTACAATTTTTTTTTCAAATTGTGGACCAAAAGAATTAAAATGCATTCTTTGCAATGCGAATAGTTATCATGAGATAATTATGTATGAAACTAAGAGTAATCAGTCAAGTTGACACTAATGATTTACAGCTATATTATTACAATAATAAATATAATAGTCATTATATAACATAGTAATTATAACTTCTATCGAATAATACAACTATTTAATTTTATTTTTATTCATTTAAACTATGGCCATTAGTAACTAGCAGTAATTTTGCGATGCAAATTATTTACACCCGGACGAACTAGACCTTGATTAACTCTATCTTATCATAATATAAATATTCATTTAAAACGCTACAGGACGCTCAAATTCTAAATAAAAAATAGCACTTACTTGATTTTGTATTTTCCTTTTTTAATGTTATTTGTTTTTCCTTTCAAAGTTAAAGCAAAATTTTCATTACAAATATTCCTTTCTGTCCTACAACACAAATCTTCGTAACGTCGGAATGAATTGTTCCAAAGGATAGCGACATTTCGTACAATTTCGTCAAGTTTGATGATATCTTCGATTATTGATTCCTCCAATACAGATCTCCCGTTTTTAGGAGTAACAATTACTATTGCGGCTGCATCGAATCTTGATATTCTTCTGTGATCACATTGCGACATGTTGGCTGGAAAAATCGATTCAATAGCTGCTCTGTCAATCCAGCTTCTTGCATTGGATGGAACATAAAGATATTCTGCATCCTTTTGTAGTGGAATATTCAATAATCCGGATGCTAAAACGAGTGATAATATTAAAGTAACCGCAACGTATAGTTGGGGATAGCGACCAATATGATACCCAACACCAGATAATGTTGTAGAGATAATTCTCTTTATATACTCATGCTTCATTTCTATTAAAAAGCATTATTTGGGAAATATCAGAAAGGTAACTGAATTAAATATATATGTACAATTAAATATAAAAATGTAAAACAAAGTAATTTATTAATAAAGCTGTATTTTCATTTTAATGCGATGTTAATCGTGTGCAAATTACAGGAGCGATGTTAGAAAATATATGCCATAAAACAGTATATGCGTACTTACCTCGGTCTGTTTAGTATTTAATAATGAAGCCAAACGATGTACTTTGTTTGATTTTATCAATTCATAGTGAACGAAACATTACTTGTATAAACTTTATCAGATAAAACTTTATCCAAAGTTCAAGGTATAAATTATAAAATACAGTGGCATGCCGTCATTGCAAGCGGTGGAAGGGCCGCTTTCCTTGTACTATCGAAAAAATAAATACATATTGCGTGTTTATTTTCATATTTTAAAGTACTGTATTTTGGATTAATTAAAATTAGTATTTTATTATAACCACATTGTTTATCTTATTACAAATTTATATACTACATGTGAAAAAAACGATAAGTTTGCTATTGTATATTCGAAAATCAGTGGCAGAATAGAAGCGCTGTATTGTCGAATACGGGACGGCATCCAAGCAGCCAGATTATGCGCATTCGCGCATGCGCTTTACAGAGCACCAACCTCACGCGGTTTAGCTGATAGAAGTTACACATTTACCTATAACGCTTCCAATGATTCTATCCCGGACCGGTTCTGGACTGTTAACCGCCTGCTAGATATTTGTCCGCCCTCGCCTTATTATGTGAGTTGCGAGTATCACTTAACGCTCGTATATCCGGCCGTCGCGTCTTTATCCTTATTCGAAACAATCAAATCTTTTACAGCCAATACGGAATATCCCGTACCCGCGTTTGCGCGATCCTTTTGTAACGAACCGCTTACGTACGTTATAGAAAAGAAAATAGGAAAGCCACAATTTAAAATAATATATATTGGCGAAATCCCGTACGAATTATAAAATGGTTTTAATTCACCTGATTTTTTTAAAAGCCGAAATTACTTTTAATTTCAGTTAATATACTTGAATTTTTTTTGTGTATATTTAGAAAATTAAAAAAACATTTTCTGAAATTATTTTTATTTCTCTTATTTTCCGAAATAAAAGAAAGCGGAATCGACATTTCGTGTTATTTTTGGAAATTACGAGATTTTTGGCTATTTTTCGGTACGGATTGCGACGTGACCGGGGAATAATCCGGCAGGTCGTTTTTTTTTTCGCCGTTGGGAGGCGCGTTCCGTTTGAATCGTCGACATGTGTCGGTGTGGAGATTTGCTTGAAGAGTCGAGACGGAGAGTTAAATTCCGCGTAAATAGTGAAAAATAGTCAGATTCTACTGTTATTTCTCGCGAAGAAGCGTAAGAGTGGCGTAAATGCGTAATTCGGAGTCGACTTCGTAGCTGCGAGAACTTCGGACGAGACTTCTACTTTCGGTAAGTCAAGTTCTATTCGTATTAATTCGTATACGTTATTCGCGAAAATAGCGAAAATTCGGCACTCTTTTATCCCCCTCACGGTTTTCACCCTTTTCCAGTCTTCGGACGTCTGACAAAACTCGACCCTCCTTAGAACCCTTACGACTTTACGAATGATAAATACCGTAAAGAGAAACTAAACTGAGAAGAAATGCAAATACATGAGATAAAATGGACGTCCACGTAAGCTCGACCCCCCTCCCTTGTCCAACTTGTCGTAATTCCTATACCCTTCGTGTGTTATGGATGGCCCCTTACTTGCTTTTATTAATATTTAACCACGCATATAATGTATATCGAGACGAGTGGTTCCCAAAGTAGGCGCTACCGTCCTCTAGTCCCTTCCTTGCTGTAGTTGGGGTTTTGACTGCCACGATTCTTTCATCTGTTAAAACAAAAAGTAATGTTGCATTTAATGGTTTCCGGATGAGGAGATGGACGAACCATAAGGACGCGAAATGTGAGGTTTGTAGGAAAGTTTTTCCGAGAATACTTCGAAGTTTTTCTCGTGCCGGGAAAAACGGGTCGAGGGGCGTGGGGTGAAACTTCATGGAACCAAGGAGATGTGGCTTGTAAAAGTCTAGGAATTGCTGATTGTTAAAAATGGTGTAATTAGATTTTTCAAAAAAACACATACCCAAAGTTGGTGTATGGCTTATAAACCATTACCAAACAGATGTATACTGTAGGGTTAACTTTTTATTAATAAATACTTTGCAGTTTATATTCTAAAATTATATAAAAATCAATATATATAATAAAGGTAAGTGTGCAATGTGCGTGCCGCTAAAACTCAAAAACAAGTCCCGGTATGATCAAGAGAGTTATATGGTGTGGTAGCCCTTTATCCCCATCCGTGAAGAAGGTTCCCATTTTTGCCTGAAGAGTTGAAGATATAAGGGCTGGAAGTTTCACCCTCTAGAAATTTCTAGAACAGTCCAGAACATTCCAGAATGTTCGGGAACATACTGGAACATCCCAGATCATTGTGGAACATTCCAGAACATCATTGACCATTCGAAGCCTTTTTTGTATGGGTAGGACTACCCATTGGTGGGGGTATATAAAGCAAGATCCATCGTGGGCTTGAATGTCAGTTTCTTATCAGTGACAAAGGGAAGAACCAAAAAGGGAGTGAAAATTCCAAAGTAGTGCAGTGATTGAATAAAATCAAAGAGTGAAGTGTGAGTAGTCAAATTGATACAGTGACTGAACATAAAGTGTGAAAGCTGTGTAAAGTGTCCTTAGTGTATTTGTTAATAAAAAGTTGATTTGATTTATATTTTATACAATGCCCAAACTTCAAAGAGGAGGAGCTCTTGCCAGTTCTGAATTTTCTTTTGAATATTACCAGAAATTTTCTTTTCAATATTAAAGTTGACAATATATCGTCGACAATATTATTTTTAGTTGCCAAAATTGCCCTTTGAAATAGCCACTCCTAATAATAATAAGTGCAGAGCCCAAACAGTTAGGAGCTGAAGGTTCAAATTTGATGAACAGTTGGGTGCGTCGTGAGAACGTACCCTAAGAAGGAGTTTTTCGAAATTCCTCCCACTGGCGAGAGAGGATTGAGGCTTTCCATGAAGAACTCTGCTTGTATTACACTATTTTAGATGCAGTCTTTTGTGTTTTTGATTATGTTTTTATAGGATACGTCACGAGAATGTACACTAAGCAGGGATTTTTCGAAATTCCCATCGCAGGGCGAGGTTGTTAAGAATGAAAGTGTTAACAATGGAAGTGGTGAAGTAACAATTGAAGTGTTAAGAGAAAGCGAAGTGCAAGATTTACAGGCACAGATGCGGTTTTTTGCATTTTTGCGGGAAATTGAACATATTTTTAGTCCTATGTAAAAATTCTCTAATTAGTCTGGATTAATTCTTGCATTTTGTGAAAAAGGGTAAGATTGGCTATAATGTAATTTTAATCTTAATCTTAAATGTTTTCGAAAAGTTGAAATTGTTTTGGAATAGTCGAGGACTGTTGTGTGAGTAGTAGAAATGGCTTTTGGAGACATGTGATGCACATGCTTCAGATAATTTTTTATAAGTAAAAATGTATGTATAAAAGTGAAAATAAAAAACAATGTCAAAGCGTAAATTTTTGTGGTCTCAAATCATATCTCAAAGGTAAAAGATGGCGTGGAGAAATGAAACCACGGAAGAAAGAGAAGTACATCTAACATTGCTATGAGAAAATTATCAACGAAACAGAAATAATCAGACAGAAGAGCAACTTGAAAATTATAGGGAAACACATCAAATCAGAGAAAGATTACATTAAGGAAGAGAAACAGTCTTTTAAATATAAAAAAAACTATATTACATATAAATGTACGAACAAATAAAAACCCAGCGAAGTGGGTACTTTCAGCTAGTTTTATTCTAAAAATTGCAGTCATTTTTGTGGAATATTTTGCCATGCCTCAATGAGAGCAGCCTTTAGTTCAATAAGTATTGTATTGCTTTCCATTGCTATACATTTGGAAAACCAAGTCATCCCAAAGATTTTCAATTGGGTTTAAATCTTCACTGAGGGGTAGCCAGTCTAAAAGTCGGATGTTCTTTCTCTGAAAAAAGGATAATATTGATTTTGATACATGAAAGTTTTCATTATCCTGCATAAATTCAAAGTCCTGTCCAGCAATTTTCTGTCCATAAGTTTGGAGCTGCCTCCAGACAAGTTCCTAATAATATATTTGTCAACATTGACATTAATCATTAACAGGACTATTATACTGATGTTAAGCATTTACACAAGAATGAGGAAATGTTTTAAGAGAAAAGAGACTTCTTTATTAAGTTACCTGTACACATACAAAGATTATCATCTGTGTTTTAGGCCATCGTGCCCTTCATCAGCAGGATTACAATATTTGACTATAAAATAATAAATAGATAATTAAGAAAATAAAAATAATTTATTGACAATATATTTATAAATTTAAGATATACAGGCATCCAATTACCAACAATAATTGGTTTTTATATTAAATTTTACTTCGCTTCATATTCCTATTTAAAATTAGAAATGTTTCATTAGAACTAAAAAAAAACATGTTAAAACTACCAATTCTGTTAAAAAAGCTTTACCTTTACAATGTTTGTTCTATCAAGTCACAATACTGGTGCATGTTGAACTTAACCAAGATATTAATACTCATTTGTTATCTAAAATGGCTGCCCATGATTGGTGGATTGTTCTGAAGTTATTATTTATTCTATTTTTTTGTTTTTAATATTTGTGTTTATATAACTGCCTTTTATAATTATTTGTTCTTTCTCTTTATTTTTATTGTATCTATTTTTATTTGACAACCATAATTGCAGTGTTCTGCCACTGCAGAATTTGCATAATTACCTCTGATTACTCTTTTATTCTAATTCCTAATTTTCCTTTTGTTTCCCCTATATAAGTTTTAGTAGGATCACAACTGCAATTAAATGAATAAACAACTTCTTTTTCATCTATTAATTCAAATTCCTTATCTGACCTATAATATAAATATCTCTTAAATTTTAGAAGAAGTTAATAATAATGTAGTTGTAGAGATCCCCAAGTCTATTAACCTCAACCTGATTTAGATGCCATTCTAAAACCATTGTTCTGACATTCGTCCACTTCTTCAAAAGATCTTTAATAGAAGATATTGGCATTAATCCTATTTTACAGAAGAAAACACATCTCACCGAGTTTCTTGGTGTTTTTTCATTCAAGAGTTATTGGTGTTCTTTTGTCATCAGATCCGTTTCAGGTTTTATTATGATCTCTTCAATGTTCTTTATTTCTCAGATGTGATTTTTGTTACTCCTTTAGCTGCTTGAGTCTTCTTGATAATGCAGTATCTATCTTAGATAAGATTGAACTGCTGCCTACTATAGACTTGTTCAAGCAATACTGTTCAGCAACATCAGACATTTTCCTTTCACTCTCTACTTTTGCTATTATACTTTCACCTTTTGAAAATAAAAACAGACACAAAACTTAACTCGTGCCTTGCCTGACAATCTCGCAAATACTATAAAAGAATTGTTTCTGTCAGAAAAATAAAAGGCTGGAATTACAAGGGAGAGTTTCAAAGTTTAGAGGAATACTGTTCTATCAGTATATAGTGGATTGCGCGCAGTGATGACATTTGAAATATTTAACAAAGGGTTTGCTAACAGAAAATTTTTCCTTAACAATTTTTTTTTCCGCTCAAATAGTGCATCAGAAGGCTCTAGTTTAGTAGTGTTACAGAGTATAATACGTATATTTTAATATTTTTAAAAGAATCAAACCATTGAGAAATGTTACATATGTTTAACAAGGTTTGGAAAACTTTGAAAATGTTAACAANCGCTCAAATAGTGCATCGGAAGGCTCTAGTTTAGTAGTGTTACAGAGTATAATACGTATATTTTAATATTTTTAAAAGAATCAAACCATTGAGAAATGTTACATATGTTTAACAAGGTTTGGAAAACTTTGAAAATGTTAACAACGGGTTCGGCCGAACCTGTGTGAACCCGCTGAATATCACCACTGATTGTGCGTCAATGTCAACGTCTCCCGTGCTCCAAAAAGATTCAGATTGTTGTCTTAAGACAAGGGAAGACCAGTTATTTTACGTCACTTCTTCTTGTGTTTGTTCTGTGAGGTGTTCATTGTCTGAACATAAAAATTTTTCGCGAAAGTGTTTGTTATCCAATTTGTTTGTTAACTGATCACCCACTGCATTTTAGATTAAGAGAGAGCTTTGCTTTAATTTAAGCTTGTTTTCATCATTATAGGATAACATAGAATACACAATTATAAACTTGATGCAACAATATGTTGATTAATAGAAATAAAATTGAATCCAATGTCATATATGATTATTTTTATTTATTGCACAGACAGTAATTAAAGGACTTTTTGACATTCAAAAATATAAAATTTATTTATGATGATGAGTTTGGATTGAATTTTTATCAGGCTCAAAAATTTCATTTAAGGATGAACTTCAAGTAATGAACATCAATAACTATTGTGAAAAGGAAAATTTTCATATTGAAATTATTTTCCCATTGTGGCCATTTTTTTCTAACTTCTAAAAACATACCTTTTCATTATTTAAGTCATTTTAACCAAAGTTAATAAGAAAAATTACATAAAAATTGCATGCATAAAATGGAACTATAATTCAATTGAATAACACCTAAACAGAAATTTCCAGCAAACAAATACAATGGGTGATCGGTTAACAAACATAATCCGTTCCAAGACTTTGTTCGCTATCCGAATTGTTCGTTAACCGATTATCGATTTACCATAGGTTTCTATGGGAATTTGATTAATTGGTTCTGGAGACCCCCCCAAAATAAAAAATATATACTTTCTTACTACCTTTATTTATATGTTTTGATGATAATAAAAATACATACATACACAGTCTTGTGTTTTTATTAGTCGTGTTTTTTTTCTGTTTGAAAGGGTTAAAGAATCTGTTCTAATGTCGATTGCTTTTCTCTCTTCTTCAGGATTTTTTGTAAGTAATTAATAGCATTGCAATTGCAGAAATCCCCAAGCCTTAACCTGGTTTGGATGCTATTCTAAGACCGTTGTTCTGACATCCTCCTACTTCAAAGGATCTTTAATAACAGATATCGGCATTAATCCTCTTTTTCAGAAGAAAACATATCTCGCCGAGTTTCTTGGTGTTCTTCATTCAAGAGTTCTTGGCGTTCTTCTGTCGTCAGATCCATTTCGTGTTCCATTATGAACTGTTCGATATTCTTTATTTCTCAGATGTGATTTTTGTTACTCCTTTAGCTGCTTGAGTCTTCTTGATTATACAGTGTTTTTTAAATAAGATTGAACTTGAGCCTACTGTAGACCTGTTTACGCCATACTGCCCAGCAACATTAGGCATCTTATGCCCACTCTCTATCTTTGCTATTATACTCTCACCTTTCGAAAAGAAAAACCGACGCAAAACTTAACGAGTGCCTACCCGACAGTCTCACGAATACATAAAATAATTGTTTTGTCAGAAAAATAAAAGGCTGAAATTACAAGGAAGAGTTTCAAAGTTCGGAGGAATAATATCCGATCGGTATATATCGGCTTGAGCGTCGATGTCGACGTCTCCCACACTCCGAAAAGTTTCGAATTGTTGCCCGAAGACAAGGGAAGACCAATCGGTATTCATTAATTTACGTCACTTCTTCTTGTGTTTGTTCTGTGGGGTGTTCGTTATCCGATCATGTGTTCGTTGTCCAAACATAAAAATCTTTCGCGAAAGTGTTCGTTATCCGATTTGTTCGTTATGCGATCTGTTCGTTAACTGATCACCCACTGTAATTTTATCTGCTCAAACATTTTTTACCATAGTTTATCAAACAACTACAGATTAACAATAGAATTACATCAAGAAGGCTACACAGAAGTTAATTACTTAGACATCAAGATTCACGTTGCATATAATAAGATAAACATCAAAATTTATTGCAAATTTACATATGATCCAGCCTATACCAGCTTACTCAGATGACTCATGGTTTTATAAGGTAGCCACTTTCCGCATTCTAGTCACAAGAGCGTACTCACATTGTACTGAGTTGTCTGGTAATGTTCTGAACTGTGAGGGATGTGAGGGTCAGGAAATCTGTATAAAGTTCACCAGGGAAAGTTGGAGTTGTGGAATTTAAAACAAAAATTTGAGTAGGGCTTTGTAGGGTTAGTAATATAGTTTTAATATCAAGTTCACATATGTTATTTTCAAATAACTATTTTTTATCTTGCAGGTTTTAGCTATACTACAAATTATTGATGTAATGTCTGTGGACCCCTAGATGTGGTTTCCTGTCCGTGGTGAGGGACCTCCCAGAGATAGTTTAGTAATTCTTCTTTACCATCCCTGGGATCTGAACGCCCACCCACGTGTTCGCCGTGCGTGGTGTCCCGTATGCCGGAAAGGGGGATCCTGGTAGTTGAGGGGCAACATAACGTCCCCAACACACTGCTTTGGCCCGTGCTTCGGATAAACGGGAGGCTCAAATCAGGCTCCGTTTGAGTCAATTGGCTGGTCATTGAGTCATTCTTGACCTCGGCCTGGAGTCAACCGATCGATGCAGACACAGACAAGATGTGCTCTTTTTGACTGCATTGTGAGGGAATAGCTCCTGGGAAACCCTGGTGTGACGGTCTATGGAAGTACTCCATGTGATGGCATCCCCTTGTTGGGCCCTGTGATGGGTGGGGTCACTAGTAGCTGAATATTTTTTTTTATAAATATGGATTCTCTAAAATCTAAAACATCAAATATACCACCAAGAGTTGTCAGCTTCCCCAATCAACAAGCCTACCTTATTGTTCATGCTATGGGAGAAACACCTTTGTCTAAATGTTCTTATTTTTTAATTCAGAAACTTTTTGAATCAACTATTGGGCACCTTAAAAAAATCCAAAAATTGAGGTCAGGAGATCTCGTAGAAACAGCCTCCTCTCAACAGTCAGAAAAACTTTTGAAAATGAAGTCTCTAGGAGATATACAAGTCACTATCACACCACACACAAGTTTGAACTTATCGTGTGGTGTGATATCTGAAATTGATCTGATGTCTGAGGAAGAATCAGGTGTTCAGATCAGCCTTTCAAATCAAGGAGTTACTGCTGTACGATGCATCTCCATTCATTGAGATGGCAAGAATTATTGCATTTTTTTCACAAAACCTTGAACATTTCTGGTATTTAGATAGTTGTACAGGCACATCTGAAGTTAAAAAAATGAGCATTATCATCATCATGAAATAATGCTATACTTTCATCTTGTAATGCAATATTATGAAGAACTATAATATGCACTGCATTCTTCAAATTATAGTGTAGTCCAATAGAAAGGCTAAGGAAATGTCTGTCATAAACCATATTACCTTTCAACAGGATTCCTGTCTACTTTTCATTTGTTTGGTGAAATAAAACTGCCAAATTTTTTACTTATATTGATTTAGTTAACTCTTAAGCAAAATTTATGGCCCTGAAAAGGGCCTTTTAATTTAATAATAATGTCTGAAATATGTTTGCATAACCTTAAAAGATTATGCAAACATTTCAAAAGTTAAATTCTAAAGAAATCTGCTATTAATGCATTTTTCTTTTCAAATCCAGCTCTGCATTCTGACTTCTGACAACAGGCACCGGAACATCATCATTCATGGAAATATCAAATTTTGTTGGAACTGTCATATTTCCATGTGAAATTGCAATGTTATGAAGCACTGCAGTGGCAACTATGACAGCCATAGCATTTTGTAGGTTGCAACGTAAACCTACTGACAAACAGGGAAAACGTCGTTTCCACAAACCATATTGCCGTTCCACTGTGTTCCGTGCTTTTATGTGGCATCTGTTATATCTTTCAAAGAAAAAATAATTTATATTAATTTTGAAATATACATGATCATTTAAAACTATATTATGCATTAAATATATTTTAATAATATATATTATATAAAAGTAATAATTACCTTTTTTCTTGATTACTTTCTGGATTTTATATTGGTGTTAATAGATATGTCTTGCATCCATATCCACTGTCACCAAGATGGTGATATTTCGATGGAATGTCTCCTACTTAAAACATAGCACACAGATGACTATCGGCAAGTATAGTGCTATCATGAGAACTACCTGGCAATCTAGGTACTATATTTCTGATTTTAAGTTGGCTATCTGAAACTGTCTGAACATTAATAGGAAAATATCCTTTTCTATTTCAAAATTATTCAGCACTTTCTCCTTTTGGTGACTGAATTGGAATGTGGGTGCAGTCAATGGCTCCATACACACATGGAAAACCACTCAAATGAAAAAAGTCTTGACTTATCTGAAAATATAAATATATACTTGATCTATTATTTTTATATTTTATTACAGTTCATACTTTGAAAAGTAATGTATTAATTAAATGAATAAAAACTATACTGTATATAATTTAAATTAATGATTCTAATATAGAAACTTGTAAAAAAAAACAAGATAAAATTATTTTATTACTATAGTAGTGAAAGATAAAGGGATGTTATGCCTACTTACTTGCTTCCTTTCAGATTCTGTTTTAGGCAACTGGATATAATCTGCTGAGATTTGAACAATTAAGAAACTGACTCTATTAATCGCTCTACAAACAGATGATTGACTTAAATCATTTAAATTGCCTATGACCAACTGAAATGTTCCTGTGGCACAAAATCGTAGAGCCAACAACGGTTGTTCCATCGGCGACATTTCATAATTTTTCGATGATGTTGAAACTAAATTGTGACCAATTCGTTCTAGTAGATTTCTTACGCTCTCTTTTGGCAAACGATATCGACATAGAAAGTGGTAATCGTCCAATTGTTCAAGGTCATTTCTTCTTGGAGAAATAATCCTCCAACTTCTTTGTTCCATACAATCTATATAATCTAGATATTTCAGATTTTCTAACATTTTGGCTTTGTCCTCATTGAATGTTGCCATTTTTCCCTGAAATAGATCGCTTTGTGCAGGTGTCAAACCTAGAGTTATCGTCTACTTGCCGATTTGCTAGAGTTAGGGTTATTGTGTTTGACTCGAGATTTGGAGTTGATAAATACCAATTTACCAATAACTCGAGAGTTAACCCTAACTTTAACTCGTGTTGGTGAATATGGGGGTTACATATTTTTTTTCCAAACCCAATTGTTCATTTCTATATGGGATTCTGTATGACTTCAGCCTGCCTTTTTTTCCCTCTCTTTTTAACCTTAAGAATTTAGTCTTTTAAGGGAATGATACAGATATTTCAATTTTACTGTGAACATTAACATGTAAGTGTGATTTTTATACTTTAATATTTAATGTTGTTGTAGATTTTAAAATGTTTAAATTTGACCTTTTATCATTCTAACTCTATTGAACATTTTTAAACCTGCAGCAGATCCTAATAGGATTGAAAATATTTTTTATAGCATATTTATATTAAATTATATTTGCTGGTATATTTAGAATGTTTCGTTGGTGTTGTTTACAAATGTATAACCGGCTTTGGGAAAATTTTACAGATTGCTAACAGCTATCATTACCAATATCTCTCACAAATTTTTCCAAACACTCAATTTAATTTTGTATCTTTAATGTTGGCACCATAAAAATTACTACTGGTGGTAGCCATTTTGTTAGTTGTTAACATTATTTAAATGCAAGAAGCAAGTCAATTGCAAAGGAACTCGGAAGTTAAGTTATTGCCTAGTGCTGCAATCTCGTTAGAAACTGCGTAACTTTTCAGCAGTCTAAATATTACAGGTTTCTTGCTATTACTTAAATGCAGTAACTTATCTTCTCACAGCTGGTTATATAGTAAATAACACCAAGAAACCTTCATAATTAAATTAGCAAATAAATTTTTAATATACTTTGACAAGCACTTTCAACTCTAATTGTGATCTGCTCAGGTCAAAATATTCTATACAAAAATTTGGAATGCTTAAAAAGCAAAAGCAAGTTTAGCTGGAACATTTCAACCTGAAGCAGATCCCAATTAGGATCAAAAGCTCTTGTCAAAATATATTAAAAATCTATTTGCTGGTTTAATTAGAAAGGTTTGTTGGTGTTATTTGCAGTAACTTAATTTTTGTGGGACTGTCCCTATCATTTACTTTCAAACCCTTTAACTAACAGTGAAGTGATTTTATGTGATGCACTCACNCAAGCACTTTCAACTCTAATTGTGATCTGCTCAGGTCAAAATATTCTATACAAAAATTTGGAATGCTTAAAAAGCAAAAGCAAGTTTAAGTTTTAAAATAGCTGGAACATTTAAGCATTCCAAATGTTTGCATAGAACATTTCAACCTGAAGCAGATCCCAATTAGGATCAAAAGCTCTTGTCAAAATATATTAAAAATCTATTTGCTGCTTTAATTAGAAAGGTTTGTTGGTGTTATTTGCAGTAACTTAATTTTTGTGGGACTGCCCCTATCGTTTACTTTCAAACCCTTTAACTAACAGTGAAATGATTTTATGTGATGCACTAACTGTTGAAACTTTATTTTAAATCTTGTCTGCCTGTGAAGAAGNCCCTATCGTTTACTTTCAAACCCTTTAACTAACAGTGAAGTGATTTTATGTGATGCACTCACTAACTGTTGAAACTTTATTTTAAATGTTGTCTGCCTGTGAAGAAGAAACCTAGAAAACATTCATGAATTCCAGCAAAACAATTATAAAATGTTTTTGGCCTTTAATAGGCCAGCTTGAAGTCATACCATGTAATAAACCAAAATAATGAAATGTTTTACTAGTATTTGACTACTATAATGTTTTTGATCACTTTTGTTTAGTTATATTTTACATTGGGTATTTAATTTAGGGTGACTACTCCACACTACTGATTGGTAAAATAAAATTTGACAAGTCCTTTACTTTTAAGTGTGTATTATTGAAGAATGCAATTAACCACATGGTAATAGGACTGCTGAAAATATCAGTTTCAAAATGTCAAAATTTCTATGATCATAATTTATTTAGCAGCAAATATGCTTCTTGTAATGTTATGTCAGGATTACTATTATTGCAAATAGGGATCATGCAAAGTATATGTCCACGACTCTGCAGATGAGATAGATGGCATGTAGGCAGACCTTCAGACATCACTGGCACATGTCATATGCCAAGTGGGTTTTCTTTTTACAGTGAGGTCATAGGCCAGATCTACCTGCTATTGATCTCAATATTTCTGACTTATTAAATACTAATTTTATTATTTCGAAGACACATGGCTAGTTTTCCTTCAGTTATCATTATTTAGTTGATACGGTACATCTTTTCTGTACGCGTTTCGGGTTGTGCCCCTCCTCAGTCAACTATAATATAATGCATATTGTTTATTTATTACAGTAGGGAGAATGTACATAAGAATTAATGAGTACATAAATTATATATAAACATATCTTTAGGTTACATATTGTATAAATTAATTAAGAATCAAATTTTACAAGATTTTAACTATTTTAAATCCTTTTGTGGATAGACTATTATACATTACAATTTTAAAAAGTTTTAGTAAATAAAGATAACTGATGAAAAACTTTCCACGTGTCTTTGAAATACACTATAAAATTAGTGTTTAATAAGTCAAAAATACGGAAATACATAAAATAAAACCCAATATTTCAGCCAAGAAATTTGCCATTGATCTCACAAGTAACAAGTAAACATTACACAGATATATAATAGCAGTGTTCATCACAACATTACAGATATTTCTTAGTCTCACATTGAAACAAAAAAAAACTTCAGTTTCACAAGAAAACTTTCACACAGTTTCTGATTGAGAATTACAGTGAGTGACATATAAAAATGCAGATGTTAATTCTTCTTCTTCCTAGATATTTGCAAATAGTGTGCTAAATTTATAATATCAGATAGAGTACTTTTGCTACTTGACTAACATTATGTTTTTAATTATAGATTTTCTCTAACCATGGAAAGAAAGCAGAAAAAAAATTGCCATTGAGTTTTTGAGCAAACAATGTAATGCTTGCCGATGCTTACAAAAGGCACAGAAATTTTGGTGAGTGATGATTGATGTGAATAATGTTAGCTAGGAAAAAGTTTACAAGAAGGAAAAAGCAGTGTTAAAAGCCAATCAACAACAGTAACTTAGCTGTGGTCAGTGCTGTACAACAAATAATCCACAAGAAATACTACAGTCAAATAAGTTTCTCATCAATTATCAGCTTACTTAGAAAAACGGAACCTGTTGCAGCATTTGAAGCCTACAACAATAATTATGAGAATTTCTACTAGTAATGAGACATGATCATACTTCTGCAACATGGACACCAAGAATCAGGTAACACATTGGGCAATCTATTATTTTAGGCCAAAAATCTTCTATTTTTGAATAATGTTCTGATATTTTTCATTTGTAATTTTGGATTAAATCGGAACTTTGGTCTGTTATAAGACATTGCTGTTTTATGTTCTTTATTCGATTTTTTGCTTTTTGTTGTTTAACAGCAGAAAAGTGTTATTTTATTGGTACTGTTAATATTTTTATGGTTTCAAAGTATATGGACAATTTGATGGGAAAGCAAATAAGACACAAAAACAGCACATTTGATTTGAGGGCCCTTGTTTTTGATAATTTTTCTGACTTAACCTATTCGATATTGAAATTTTTATTTGTTGCCTGTGACACCATGTTGAATTTTTGTTGATGTTAAGCCTAAAAAATGTTTTTTTTTAATAATAGTGTTTACTGTATCGTAAAAAATTATTTTATTATGTTTCACAAACAAAATAAATATATTGAATAATATAGAAACAAAGAAAATGATATTTGAAAAGTTTGTTTTAATATAAAAATTGTGATGCATAGCGACATCTATATCAAAAACGTTCCGATGTAAATACGAAAATATTCGGGATCGCCCACACAGGTCAGTGAGGTCAACACGAATATTTTCGGGAACAATGTAGGACATGTTAAGCCTGGATTACACATTACTGGAATCTGCAACATAAACGTAAAACTGAAAGCTAAACTGACGAAACTTTCAGTTTTGGAATGTTCAGTTGGACAGAAACAAGACTGAAAACAGACTTAAATATTATTTAATTTTTCAGTTTTTGTTTCACTTTTCTGTCGTACTGCAATCAATAAAAACTCAAGGATTTGTGACACTTAGTCACATGT
The DNA here is from genome assembly GCF_000671375.1 of Centruroides sculpturatus. Classification (NCBI taxonomy): domain Eukaryota; kingdom Metazoa; phylum Arthropoda; class Arachnida; order Scorpiones; family Buthidae; genus Centruroides; species Centruroides sculpturatus. The sequence goes on from NW_019384808.1 coordinate 311,789, forward strand.
AGTTTGATTGTCGTAATGGCAGAAAGTGTAGCAAAAAGGAAGAAGAAACAAACAAATTTGGAATTATTTATTAAAGAAGTTAGAAAATACAAACGTCTATATGACAAAAAATGTAAAAAATTCAAAAATACATCAGTGAAACACAATATGGATGGTGATTGGCGCATTTCCGCATAACATTCATTTTGATGCCAGTGGAGTCAAGCTAAAACAAAAACATAACTGAAACAAAAACTCTGTTTCAGTTCTGTTTGAGTTTCTGTTTTCAGGTAATTTGGAGTCCAGGCTTTACTGTTTAAATGCTTTGATATTTTTTTATAATTTGGAGAGTATTATGGCTTTTTTTGTGTTTGGCATTGGTTTTTTAGATGAATTGTTTGTTGTTTTTAATTAGATTTTAAGTATTATTTGGATGAACAAGTTCCTTCTGTTTTTTTGAAGTTATATATTGTTCATCCTCTTAAATGGTAGCATATATCCATATATTTTGAACTAACAGGAGAGACAGATGGCAAAAAATCATACCTTTAAAACCCAGCAATGAATTTAACAAAATAAGAATGTTTTCGACCAGTTTCACTGACCCTTCAGTTAGAATACAACAGAAAAATAGAAGATGAACACAAAAATTTTAAAACAAGAACAAGAATTCAAAGAAATAAATAAAGAAATAACAAGTAAAAATAAACAAATAAATATCATTATCATCATTTAACCAGTTGTTTTTGGGGTACTACTATTGTTTTAAGGCTGGTATACACGGTAAGGAAATCCTCAAAGGATGTGCTTAACAGATGAAAAAAACTCGGATATAACTGGCTGGATCGAACATAGTAATTTACAAAACTTATTAAAATATCTCCCAACATATAAAGATTTATTTATATTTAAAAATGGATANACAAAATTTTAAAACAAGAACAAGAATTCAAAGAAATAAATAAAGAAATAACAAGTAAAAATAAACAAATAAGTATCATTATCCTCATTTAACCAGTTGTTTTTGGGGTACTACTATTGTTTTATAAACTGGTTTTAGTTAAACTGGTTTCTAAAACAATTTAGGAGAAACCAGTTTTAGTTAAACTGGTGCACAGTACTCCAGTTGGAGTAAGTGTCAATTTTTTTTTTGTAATTAACTAGTTGGTGGCAATTTAAGCACTGATAGGCTTTTATCTACATAGACTAAGTCTGTTTCAACAAATACGATATTTGTTACCATCCCATATTTTTAAAATTACCCACAAAACTCCTCCTTTTCATGTTAAGTCTATGGGAGACCCTTCTTTTGTTCATCGGGCAATAAAAGCCTTGTTCGTATGCCTGTTGAGCTCTAATTGGTATATTATAATAATGAAATTGAAGATAGTCTGCCCAATAAAGGACCACCATTTATTATTTCCGTGTTCCAGACAATACACATTCTTGGCAACAGACCTTTCCTTTTAGGCTACTTGTTGCCAGAAGTTTAAAAAGTCCTTTTAAAAAACACAAAATATATATCCAATTAAAATTACAAATAATTTCTAAAAAGGAACTGGTGACATTCAGACGTCTTTCTTGCATCCATCATACCTTCGTTTGGGGTGATATTGCTTTTATCTACTAAAAAGAAGCACTGGAATATGTAGATTTAAAGAAAGCTGCCCCGTGGTGACAATACCTGTAGATTTTCATCTGTAAATTTTTTCGTCCGATGGAGATTATTTTTTAATAAAATTGAAGACAGTCTGCCCAATAAAGGACCACCATTTATTATTTCCGTGTTCCAGACAATACACATTCTTGGCAACAGACCTTTCCTTTTAGGCTACTTGTTGCCAGAAGTTTAAAAAGTTGTTTTAAAAAACACAAAAATATATCCAATTAAAATTACAAAAAATTTCTAAAAAAGGAACTGGTGACATTCAGACGTCTTTCTTGCATCCATCATACCTTCGTTTGGGGTGATATTGCTTTTATCTACTAAAAAGAAGCACTGGAATATGTAGATTTAATGAAAGCTGCCCCCTGGTGACGATACCTGTAGATTTTCATCTGTAAATTTTTTCGTCTGATGGAGATTATTTTTTAATAACAAAATTGACGACCGTCTGCTCAATAAAGGACCACTATTTATTATTTCCGTGTTCCAGACAATACACATTCTTGGCAACAGACCTTTCCTTTTAGGCTACTTGTTGCCAGAAGTTTAAAAAGTCCTTTTAAAAAACACAATATTATAGCTAAATGACTATCCTTTAACGAATAAGCATCGACTTGGTTAGTGGTTTGGGAACTTTCTTGGAAAAAGTTATATTTCTCTGGAGCTACATTGTCAACTATAAATGTAAACAATCATAAATAATTACTGTCATTTAATTTTTAGCTTGAATTTAATAAAATCATATGTATATTTATCCTATTTAACGAATAATAGTGTATTTAGGACCATTCAGTTGTAAATCTGTCTAAAAACAAAGTACTTTTGGTTAGGAACTACTCACATCCTCACAGTGATCTCTATTAAGTCCTCTAGCAGAATGGTACTTGACCTAGATTTTGAAGCAACCANATAAGTTTCTAAATAATACATTATAAAATAAATGAAGATTTATACTATAATTTTCTATAAATTTATTTTATAAAATGGTGTATTATAAATTATTTTGATTTTTTGTGGGAGCTTATTGTAAAGCTTTTTATGTCAAATAATGTCTCAACAAATACAGAAATAAACCAATTACAGTTCTAAAAAGATTACTATTGATTTTATCAGCCAATAATCTTTCTTCTTACTGCTAATTACTTTACAATGGTAAGGGACTGACTTTTCCGAAATATTTATGACCTGGAATGGTGAGAAAACATTTATTGGTTCAAACAAATACAAGAAAGCAAATCAAAGCTTAGATAGCTACGAACTTCATTTCATTTTTTACATTACCTTCATTATATATTTTGTGGTTAACTTTTTTAATTATTTTATCGCTAACCGACGAATGGCAGCTTCTCGGCAAAACTAATAATAGTACAAAGAAGCCGAATCGCAGGGGCCCCTGTAAAGTTGGCTATCCAAAGGAAAAGATGCCATTTAGGAACCAATTTTAACAAATTGAAAAAATTCGAATGAAGCTTTTTTCCAGATAAAATAGATGTTTCCTTTTAAATAATAATAAACAATTTTTTCATTTGAAGCCATTCTTTTTAATGACTTGTACGTTGAGGGGTTAACGCCAATATCAATTTCTTTCCACCTAGATATATTCCATGTTGCTTCATCTCCTGTAACAGAATCAACATATAAACCTGCTTTTTCTATTTGAATAATAGCTTCTATTAAAAGTTTTGCTAATATATTTCCTTTAACATTTTTACGTGTTCCAAATACTCCTACAATTTGAACCCGATCTCCTACAAAAGGCTGAAATAATAGTACNATTTATTATTTCCGTGTTCCAGACAATACACATTCTTGGCAACAGACCTTTCCTTTTAGGCTACTTGTTGCCAGAAGTTTAAAAAGTCCTTTTAAAAAACACTATATTATAGCTAAATGACTATCCTTTAACGAATAAGCATCGACTTGGGTTAGTGGTTTGGGAACTTTCTTGGAAAAAGTTATATTTCTCTGGAGCTACATTGTCAGCTATAAATGTAAACAATCATAAATCATTACTGTCATTTAATTTTTAGCTTGAATTTAATAAAATCATATGTATATATATCCTATTTAACGAATAATAGTGTATTTAGGATCATTCAGTTGTAAATCTGTCTAAAAACAAAGTACTTTTGGTTAGGAACTACTCACGTCCTCACAGTGATCTCTATCAAGTCCTCTAGCAGAATGGTACTTGACCTAGATTTTGAAGCAACCAACCCCCGCAAGACAATCTTTGTTATATAGAGGAGAAGAGGGAGATACCATTTACATTTCTAAAAATAACTTTACTGATTTTTGAATAAAAATCCCAAAATCATCATGAGTACATACTATAACTAATTGTAATGAACTGTCACTTGTAAAAAAATACTGTTTATTTTGTTGTTATAAAACAAAATTATTTAAAGTCACAAATGAAGGGTAATATGGACTTGGTGGTTTAAACCATTGAAAAACTAATTAGACTTCATAAAACATAGTTATTTTTAACTATAAAAACTAAATTTTTTAGATTGTGTGTGTGTCATTCCTGCTTTGAGTCTATTTACAAAAGTCACAGATATAATTTTTTTTTTCTGTGCTCCGGTACAATCAAGGTAAGCCCAGAGAACAGCTGAAGCATTGAATCCAAATTTTCCCTTGTTCATCTTTGGAGAATTTTCTGTTATAGAAGATACATTCAGCATTTAATTATTATGCCTTTTTGTCCTTTTTTAACACTATTTATAATTTATTTTGTATACTAGTACATTCTATATATTAACAGGACTTATTATACTGGAATTATGGATGCAGATATTTAGTCTTACAGTTTAAAAATAATGTTCTTTATTAAGTTCTCCTGTGAACTTAATAAAGAACATTACAGGTGAACTTAATAAAGAACATTATTTTTAAACTGTAAGACTAAATATCTGCATCCATAATTCCAGTATAATAAGTCCTGTTAATATATAGAATGTACTAGTATACAAAATAAATTATAAATACATTCAGCATCTTCATTTTCTGGTTCTTTAGTTGATGGCATGAAGTCCATTACAGATGATACATCAGAATGGAACGATTCATTGCTGCTAACACTGTAGTCATCTCTAGTAGGTTTAGGTATAGAAGGTCGGTCTAAGTTTAATTTCTTAACAGGTGGTCTTTGAATGTTCGGTTTTTTTGTTTGAAGCTTTTGTACCTTCATTTTGTCCTTTACTTTCAGTTTATCCATTTACCCTAGTATTCCATAATACCCAACATGCCATCTTGGAAAATGAACCTTTAAACTGATGGACAAAACATTGTCAGCTAAAAAACGACTACAGAACAACAAACTACAATTCTTTTAGTGTACATTATGCTTAACATCATTGTTCAAGTCACATGTGTATTAGTAGGTTAAAATGTTTGAAAACGTGCATGCAAAAACTCTTAAAAATCATAAAACACACTTTGTTCTGTAGTGAGTGGTACGACAACAACAAGCGGTCAAATCTCACTGCACTGCATTGTGGGAATCTTTCTTGAGTAGTTCATGGTATTCCCACATAATAGTGGCAGCAACAAACAGAGCCGAAACCTTGTTACTCCATATTTCCTGACTATTCCATAATGCCCTCCTCTCTTCTACTATAAGTCGTATTATTGCTTTACATCAATTTAGAGTGATGCAGTTTTTTTTATTTGAACGAATATAGACATATCTAAGTAGCATAATCAGATGCTTATAAAAAAAGTTATTTTTGCTTTTTTTTTTTTTTTTTTTTTNCCTTTAAACTGATGGACAAAACATTGTCAGCTAAAAAACGACTACAGTACAACAAACTACAATTCTTTTAGTGTACATTATGCTTAACATCATTGTTCAAGTGACATGTGTATTAGTAGGTTAAAATGTTTGAAAACGTGCATGCAAAAACTCTTGAAAATCATAAAACTCACTTTGTTATGTAGTGAGTGGTACGACGACAACAAGCGGTCAATTCTCACTGCACTGCATCATGGGAGTCTTTCTTGAGTACTTCATGGTATTCCCACAGAATAGTGGCATCAACAAACAGAGCCGAAACCTTGTTATTCCATATTTCCTGACTATTCCATAATGCCCTCCTCTCTTCTACTATAAGTCGTATTATTGCTTTACATCAATTTAGAATGATGCAGTTTTTTTTATTTGAACGAATATAGACATATCTAAGTAGCATATATAACCATAATCAGATGCTTATAAAAAAGTTATTTTTGCTTTTTTTTTTTTAATTTGAAATATATATAAGTAGCTATACTTTGTTTCTACATCATCTCTTATAAAGTAAAAACAATCATTTATGAAATTGACATATNGAGGCTTTGAATTTATTTTCTGTTGATTTAACTGATTTGATTTTTTTCTTCTTGGTTTTTGATATTTTATCCAGTAGAGTTTTTCTTACATATTTACATGATAAACACTTTTTTAAGGATTGATTTGCAACATCTGAACATTTTTTACTCCTAAAAATTTTACAATAAATGAAAGAATTTTTAGTCAAAATGTTTTTTGGGACCATATCTACCAGTCCATTAAATTCAGTTATTTGGCCTATTCCCTGACATTCATACATTTTATCTGTTTCCTGTAATATGTTCTCTAAAGTAGTAATTGATTCTAAAACATTATAATGTTTTAAAATAGTGCTTCCAACAATTACAATACAAGAAATTNCGTTGATTGTAAGAAAATATAAAAAAATAAGTCAAAGTAAAAATACTGTATTTTCATGTTTTTACTTGAAGTTATTTTATAGTTTGTTACAGAAATATTATGTACAGGTAACAATGGAAATTGTTGATAAAAATATAAACAATGGGATCGGTACGATTTCTAAAAATATAATTTCTGAAATTAAAAATTATTCTCAGACAAAATAGACGAGTAAATTAAAACACTCTTTTCTAGACCGACTTCGCGTGATTTATATTAGCGGACAAATAGTAATCAACAAAGATACTTTACTTTAATCAGGGTTAATTCTTTTATTTTCATAATTTTCAAATCACTTTCCAAATGCATTTTGCCGTTACAGCCTCTTCAGTGGATTATCCAACAACTAGACACTTGTTACCTTTTATACAAATACATTTTTCCCAGCATGCATCAACGTTTAGGCCGACATTTTGATTCAACAAATTTGCATGTTCTATTATACAAAGGTGTTCTACCACGTGTCTTTTAAACAAATTTTCTATTTTATTACAATATTTTTACAGAACTTCTATTAATTTTACAATTATAATTAACACAATGTTGATACCATGGTGACTCTTGTCTTTTTAGACGACCCCTCGATGTGGGTTCCTGTCCGTGGTGAGGGGACCTCCCAGAGATGGTTTAGAAACTCCTCTTTACCATCCCTGGGATCTGAACGCCCACCCACGTGTTTGCCGTGCGTGGTGTCCCGTATGCCGGAAAGGGGGATCCTGGTAGTTGAGGGGCAACANCTTTGTATGATAGATTTTGAAATAATTTGCAGGGCACAAAAAAAATTGCATTGCTTACAGAAGTATTTTATTTGCATCCTTTTTTTTTGCAGAACACACAACACAATTGTTTCTTTTATTTCTGTTTCCTATAAGTTTGGTTTTTCCTATGAAGTGGTATCCAGTCAGTTAGCTAGAAGACAGGCTGCACCTCCTGATGCTGTTGAAAGTGACTATGTTTTCACATATTTTGAGAAAATGTTATCTATTAATGTTAATTTGAAATGATTTGGGCTATGCTAGACCAAGGTCTATCAAGCTAACACAAACAAATAGTCGGCTTACAAAATACCTCTTTATTTAATACGGGTTTCATGTTCAGCAACTGAGGGCTTATATGAACTCTAAACAAAAACTCGTTTAAACAATCATGTGCCCCGAATACAATATTTTTAGTCCCTTCACTCTCCTCCCTCTTTCGCGTTGCATAACAAAGTTCGTACTTGTTTACAATAACACGTGAAGAATTTTCAGAACAGTCTACTCACTACAAATCCGGCACTTAAGCGATCGGGCATCAGACCAACGTCTATTACTAGTGGGGAAATCTTTGCTTCCGTCGATACCTCGGGTACTCTAGCTTCCTTAATTGTACTGTCCACACGATTCCTTCCATGTATACCACGGATGATTTTGGATTCTATCTCCTTCCCTCGATGTTCAAAACGAATCTCCCTTCTCACTCCGGTAGGTTTCGGCCTTTCTCGATGGTGCTGATCTGAACCTTTCACGAACGGACTCCTCCAAGGAAGAAGGAAAAAAAAGGTGCTCTCTCACACGTGGACCTGCTATTTGTACCCTTGGTTTGCTGATCTCCCCTGACTTCTTCGGTAGCCAATCAAAATGTCTGGTTTCACACAAAGGAGGGAGGTAGAGAGTAAGAAGGACACGTGTCTGAACAGACGACAAACACACAGAAAACCCGATACAATGTGACAAAATAAAACTTACGCTAAGTACAAAGGACATTAATTAATTAACTATACAAATAATATTCACATACATTACTAACAACAACCAATAAGTGGCAGAGCACTACAGAAATTTTTTAAAGTTAAATTTCCACCTGATTTTTTATGGATAATGTGTGCATTGAGTACACACAAATTCAAAGATCTCAAATATATTTTTTTATAGTACTTTCTAAGACGAGTACATGTACTGGGGGTAGTTGACGTAATTTGATCCATCAGATCTACGCCTCCTATATGATATTTGTACTCAATGCACACACTTGGTTTTTGTTTATTAGTCNGGAGAATTTTGAAACAATACTTTAGACCAATACATAGATGGTAAATTCACTTCATGAAAGTGTTCAAAGAATGGCTTTTCTACTATGTGAGACTCAACATCATCTACTGATCTGATAGACTCTTCATGACTTACTTTACGTTTTTTTGTTGGTTTAATATTACGTTCTTTTGGAGGTGGTCGTTGTTTTGGTACGTAGGATAAATATTTTGGCAAATTTGGAAAGATAGTTGGAATAGCATCTGACACAAGTTTAGGACGATCTCTAGGAATTGTAACTTCTTTGCCATTAATTATATGTTTAAACTTCCGTTCAATAAACTGCTCATCAAACTGAAGCTCACAAACACAACAATATTCATAAAAAATTTTGTCACCGTGAGGAATTAACTTACTCCATTTTTTTCGAAGCTCTTCGTCTTTTGGAGCCGAAAATAATGTACGTTTCTCCTTTACATTATTTCCAGTTTTGCAACCAGGTACAAAACAATGCCTTTGTAAGTTCTTCTTATTTTTATAAACTTCAGACATTTTTTTTTTCAAAAATGGGACGAAAATCGTTCTACACAAAGTCAAAAACAAATGAAAAACCACTGAAAATGCTTTATTTAAACTGATCTAAGTAACATCACAACCGATGCGAGCGCCCTCTGGTGAGGCGTAAAAACGAGAACCTAATGTATTATAGGGATAAAATAGCGAACGACACTATATATTTTAGCCACTGTAGATAAACCAACTTTATGCTGTTTAATAATGGATGAAATGGTTATTAGATAGCATGAATATTTTGATGATCATTTGATCTGTATGTTTGTTATTTTTTCCAGTTAACATCTTACATACAAGTTGTGACAAGATCATATTGAATTGTTTTTTGGTATGATAAGGACAAAAGGTGGATGGAACAACAATTTCACAACAGTCCAGTTCACTGCAGCTTACAAGTGTTTGCTTACCCAAATGCAATTTAAAACAAGTGAAAAGACAAATGCAATTCCTCAGGATATAACAACAATTTTCAGTGTGGCATCAACAAGTTCTGGATCACACAAACATTTTCACACCAACAAGATAGTTCTTGGACATGATTTCAAAACATGAGAAATGGAAAAGCCTCTTGAAGATACCATAGCAGTGGATGCAGCACTTCAAGATCATAGATACCATCTAAGTTCAGCAGGAGTGCATTTAACAGAATTCTCAATGAATGCTGTTGAATATATGGCTGGATTTGTGGTCAAGAGTCTTAAAGGTTATTTCTTGTATTAACTGCAAAAATGCCTTGTTTAGTCCTGCAAATACTGCATTAAGGCCTTTAATGCAACTAAAAGATAATGGAGCTTTAACTCCCTTGGTACCCACCAATTTTTAATGTTAATGTAATTAAACATAAACATACTTAAAACTTAAAAAAAACGAAAGAAATGCATTAATTTTGAAGAAAAAGCTTTAAGCTTTATTTCCCATTGTCTCGCCTTTCTGCGAAATTTGACACCGACGTGTCGTGTTTACAGCTGGATGACCTTGAGAACAGTTGGTGTTGGATTTCCCGGGACATTCTCAGAAGTCTCAGGAGGAGAAGGGTTTAAAGTAGGGTGAATACTAGCTGGCCATATATTTTTAAATATTTCTAAAAAATTACGTTTTTTATTGTGATTTCTGACGCCCCGACTTTAATTAATATATTTTATTATATATACATTTAATTAAAAAAATTAAAAAAAAACTATTGGAGGTTGTTTTTGATATCAGAAAGTAGCTTTAAATAACTTTACCGAAGTAAAATCCGTGCACTAGAACTTTNCCAATAAGTGGCAGAGCACTACAGAAATTTTTTAAAGTTAAATTTCCACCTGATTTTTTATGGATAATGTGTGCATTGAGTACACACAAATTCAAAGATCTCAAATATATATTTTTATAATATTTTCTAAGACGAGTATGTGTACTGGAGATAGTTGACATAACTTGATCCATTAGATCTACACTGCCCATATGATATTTGTTCTAAATGCACACAGTCTGTTTTTGTTTTTATGGTTCTCATAGTATTATCATTTGTTGAACTCATTACTAAGACATTTTTGGTGTCTTTCCACTTCAACAGCATTAGTTTATCCTTGTACAGTACCTGACTGATGTGTGTCCTTTTTTTAATTTACTCAGTATAACATCATTTGGCAACTCTTTCTTTGTTTTTTTACAGTACCAGTAACATCAGTTGAATGACACATCAAATACTTGAATAAGTATACACTACTATAATAATTGTCCATTCCCAAATGATAACCTTTATCTAATAAGTCTTCCATAAGGGAGAGGACAATATTTGTTGAGTGACATTTTTTTGATGGATTGACATCAATCAGGGTTATGGGAAATTGTATTCCTTTCCCTGTGTACATTGTGAAATTAGAAATGTATTCCATTTTAGTTTCACAAAGAAAGAAACACACTATTTTAAATCTAGCTCTCTTGAGTGGAACATACATTTTCCATCCTAGCCAACCCTTCCACAAAAGAAGACTTTTGTCTATAGATATTCTTTTAGACGGTACATATGCGCTCTTAAAACTATTTCTATATAAATCTAATAAGTCTCTAATTTTATACAATTTATTTGTTTTATCAGTACTGCTTGAGAAATGTAGAAATTTAAATAACAAGATAAACCTGTCTTTTGTCATTGGTAAAATATTGGAGTATTTAAAAGCGGCTTTCTAGAAAAGTATGATTGTAAATCAGGTTTTTTTTTACTATACTCATCAAGAGAAAAATACGTTGAAGCTGGATTTCGTTACCAGTTGTAATTTGCCAGTCATTCAATCTGCTTCATCTTTTTATTCCTTTTTTTGTTGCCTGCAATATTACTTCTTATGCATGTTTGTTAATCTCTGCAGTAATGTGATTGATTATATCTTCATTTGCGATACACTCAAAGATTTCTAAAATTTTTTCTGGATTGTTCGCTGGAATTTTAACGCCTTCATCTCCAGTGAAATCAAATTTTTACTAATAAACTAATTCAACCTCTTGAAGTGGGGTCTTGTCCATGGGGAGGGACCTCCCAGGGATGGTTTAGCAACTGTTCTTTACCATCTCTGCGATCTGAATACCCACCAAAGTGTTTGCCGTGCATGGTTGCCTGTATGCTGGAAAGGTAGATTCTGGTAGTTGAGGGGCAACATAACGTCGTCAACACACTACTTTGGCCCCTGTTTCAGATAAATGGAAGGCTCAAATCAGGTTCCGTTTGAGTGAATCAGCTGGATGTTGGGTCATTTTTCATCTCAGCCTAGTCAACTGATGGATGCACCCAAGTTGACACACCACTGCTTGACAGTTTTGTCACGTTAGACAAGATGTGCTCTTTTTGACTGCATTGTGAGTAGGGTTTCTCATTTCCCGGTCTTTTGCTTGTCCCGGGATTCCGGGATAAAAGTGAACTGTTTCCCGGAATCCCGGGATAGAATCAATTATTTTTAAGGTATACAAAATATCTTGAAATTAAATTATATAATTATTTTTCATTTTTTAAAGTAATTTTAAAGTTCTGTATCATNAAAAATTAAAAAAAAACTATTGGAGGTTGTTTTTGATATCAGAAAGTAGCTTTAAATAACTTTACCGAAGTAAAATCCGTGCACTAGAAGTTTAAAATGATGATTAAAATTTGATTTTAAAAAATCCCATAAAAAAACAATTAAGTGTTAATCATGCGTCATTAAAGGTAGATTAAAATCGTGATTTTTGAAAAAATTTGGAGACTTAAAAAACATACAAAAAAAACTTATTTCGGGGGACCAAAAAACCGTTTGTTTTGTAACGCTATGTAACTTGCCCCAGTTATCTCGGGATAAGGGCTTAACGGGTTATTAATACATGCTAACAGTGATGTTATTGATGTTTGTAAACAAACACAACAATTAACACCTAAATGCTAATTTCAGCACTGAATGAACAAAATTTTACTGCTCAAACGTTTTCGGCCATTTTTTAGAGGCCCTCCTCAGGATGAAACACACAAAAAACAGTTCTATTATTTAAAAACTTCTGTTGAATACAGCCGTGTTCCAAATTTTTAAATATTTAAACGATGTACAATACAATATAGAAATCGTTACGTTTACAACATAAAAATAATTATTTTAAAATGAAGCTATACATAAATTATTATTGTAGCGTTGTAAAAATTAGCACGATGTAAACGATGTGGAAATTGTTTTCTTTTACAAAGCAGAAAGATGAAAAATAATTACACATACAATTATTGTTGTGTTTTGTGGCAATGTAAATAATACTTCCAGGATTGTGGAATTGGAATATACTTGGAGTTAATACAGTTTTCCTTCATGATTTCTATATAAACCTCAATAGCCTCCAACAAGCGTAAGTTGTGTTGGTCGAAGGCCCTATGCAAACGAATCTCCTTTTCTGTTTGTTTACAAACAGAAAAGGAGATTCGTTATTTATTGCTAAGTAATGAAAACTGGAAACTTCAAAAAAATGTTTTAGCAAGTATTATTCAATTTGTGATTATGCACTATACGTATGTAAATATATTTGAAAGTGTAACAGATCATGCTACTAACAATCATCTATACAAACTCATTGCAGCTGTGGCTAAAACATATGCTAAAATCAAATTGCATCACAAAAATAAGAAGTTCATCATGGAGAGGAGAAGTAAAAGTAATTGCAAAACTTTGTCAAAGTTAATATTGTTTAAGAATCAATAAAAAACTTTGATTCGTGAACAACAATACTAATTTTGACAGTAATGTCAGAAAAATGGATCAACAAGTTCTATCTGAATGGCTTAATGTTTTTTATGTTGTATTTAGCCTGTACATTAATTAATTACTAGATTTGAGATTCATTTATGTTCTTTTGTGCTAGCATTTTGTGTTTTAAATGCTTTTTGCTGCATAGATCTATAAATAAAAATATATTAAATTCACAATATTAACTGTTTTAAAACTTTTTTATTTAAAATTTTAAAATGTATTAAAAATTTTTAAAAAAGAATAATTGCTTTTAAGTAATTCGCCTAATAAAATATTAAAAATGTTTCGTTGACTGCTGACTACCAAATACTGACTCCTCCTTTCTGACCTAAACATGGCCAAATGCAATTCCATCTGGTGGACATACACCCTGTAATGGAAGGTAGATTACCGCTGCTGCTCTATGGCAGGGACATATTCAGTTCTTTTAGTTTCTCGAATATGTCTGACAAATAACACAATATGCAATCCCAAGTTTCATTGTGGAAGAGATTAGAAAAAGTCTGACTTTGTTTCTGATAAAAATATCATTTCATTTTTGAATCCCATTATTCGTTTTAAGGCTTGTCCCTTTGATAACCACCTTACTTCTGTATGTAGTGAAAGTTGTTCTTAATCAGCTCCCATATCTTTACATAAATTTGCAAACAAACAACTATTAAGTACATCACATTTTATGAAATTTATATGTATGGCATCATTTAAGATCTGGTGATATTTTTTTAGCTACTAATGCTTCTCGATGAATGATAGAATGGGTAAAAATGATATGTTCATTTCTAATAGATTTAACTTTTTCTAGAAATCTGACGTGCTGTCCCTTAAATGTCAGAACATACACCAATACAGTTATTCCAGTCTAATCTTTTTTGAAAGAATCATTAACTTGTAAAAAAATATCTTTGTATGATTGTTCATTGGTTGACAAAACAGTAAATCTTCATGTATATTAAAGGCATAGCTATATTGAAGATAGACCAAGAGTTGAGCTAAATTTGTAATATCTGTCGATTCATTCAGTTAAATTGCAAATTTCGGACTTTCTTCAATTCTCTGTGTAAGTTACTGAAACTGATCATAGCTAATTTCAGAAATCCTTCTAGTAACTGTATCGTTGGAGAGGAATTTTCCACAATTCTTCTGCATACTTTTTTCCATGAATGGTTCTGTAATTTCCACCACAGTGGATAAAACAAGTTCTTCTCTTATTGTATATGGATTTTTTGCATTTGCTATTAAATATGATGCTTAATAAGATGCTAAAAGATACTATTAGCAATAAAATACTATGGAAATGTTTAGTTAGTGAGCACTTTTTGTTTGGAATGTAAATATTTCTAATTCGATGTGCGTTTAGATGCAGCGCTGCTAGCAAACATCGTTAGAAATGACAACTTTGTTCAATCATAGTTCAGGCAGAGAGTGGAAGCTCGTCTTTCCCATAGCGCATAAATTTTTGAATGTTATATTCAGGCTCGTATTAAAATATTTATATTGTTTTTATTATTTATATGTGCAATTTATTTAAGTAAAAATTATTTTATTTATTTTTTNACGAGAAAAAATAAAAAAAAACTAATAGGTAGGTTTAAAATTAATAAATACAGATGTATTCTGACAGTGAATGAGATAATTATGCTTTTATATTTGCAAAATTTCTTAACCTTAACACAAAATAAGAAAAAAAGTGAATTTTTAAGAAATTTGCGGGATTTCCCGGGATAAGAAAAATTTCCCGGATTAAAAAAACAACCGGGATCCCGCAATTCCGGTTGAGAAACACTAATTGTGAGGTTATAGCTCCTGGGAAAACTTGGTGTGACAGTTTATGGGTATCTTCCATGTGATGGCATCCCCTCATTGGGCTTCATGGTGAGTGGGATAACTAGGTACTGAAAAATTATTTCCCAATATGGATTCAATAAAACCTAAACAACCAAGAACAGATGTATCACCAGCAAAGGATGCAAGTTTTCCCAGTCATCTAACCCAGTGTTTCTCAAACGTTTTAGTCTGCGACCCCCCCTTTTGCACTTAAAAATTTCAAAGGATTCTCCTCGAAGAATGGGTGTGTGTGTAGAAAAACATTCCAGAGGGGGGTTAATTTAAATTCAGAAGGAGTTAATTTGTTTTGTTTAATTGCATTGAAACACACACAATTTTAATAGCAGATTTACTTTTAGTATCAATAAAAATTAATAACTTTGGTACATCTTTGAACAGAATATTCTATATATATGTTTCGACATTAACGTAACTAATTGAGTTTACTAAACATATTTTATATTAAATTTAATGTAATGGGTGAGCCTGCTTATTTTGGCACAATAATTTAAATCTGGGTTTAATATAGGTTAGTGCATGTCTCATAGCAATTTCTATGTTGCTAAAAGTAGAGCACTGCTTTGTTTTGATGTTGGTCATTACTGAAAATGCCATTTCGCATAAATAAGTGGTTGCAAATGGTAAGAGAACTGCCATTGCTAATTCAGCGAGTAGTGGCTACTCTGTTTTTACACTAAGCCAAAAAAAATTCAATGTTTGCTTATTAAACTCTGTTTTAAGTTTTGTATTAAAGCTAAATTTGGCAAATTCTTCTTGGGCACTTAATGGAAGATGTTTCACTTGTTCCATTTCTACAAGGAATGGTTTTTGCATCTAGATAAACTGTTCAGTAAAATATCTGTTATGGTAGCTGTTTTATTTGTTCTGTAAATACTTGTCTCTTTAATCCAAAAAAATTACTTCGGTAGACTATCCCACAGCTATTTAGGTTACAATATCTCTGCCTTTGTGCATTGTGAAAAGTGTTTTCTACTCTTTTCCAAGTAAGTTTATAAGCATATTTTATCTGGATAATATTCTCGCACATAATATAGAAAAGAATGATTTTAGATACAATCTTTTATTGACAGAATGTCTAGTTCTGAATACGAAGATGATAGTTTTTCCGAAAGTGGATCGGAATATAATTTGAGCGACGTCAGCGACTCGGAATCGATCTCAGATTTGGACCAAAGCATCGCTACTGCCAGAAATTGGGTCGAAGTGGATATAGACAATCCTCCTCCGCCTCCTCCACTATTTCCTTTCACAGGAAATCCGGGTTGTCACTTCTCTGTCAATAATGTCGATCCACTCGCTTTTTTCAAATTATTTTTTGATTTAAATTTGATGAATGTAATTGTTAGCGAGACGAATCGTTATGCACTGCAACAGCTGCAATCATCCAGGCATCAGTGGGAGCCTGTTACAGTGGCTGACATATATACGTTTCTGGCTATCTGTATCTTGCAGGGAATTGTAAAAAAACCGAATGAGAGGATGTATTGGTCCACCAAAGATTTATTTAACACACCAATTTTATGTAAACTTATGCCTAAAAATAGATTTGAAGAGAGAAAGCAAAATTTGCACTTCGCGGATAATGCATTATTTGATCCGTCCACCCATCCATCTCCTAAATTGAACAAAATTTTGGCCATAGTAAATGATCTAAATTCTAAATTTTCGCGTTTATTCGAACCAGAGAGAGACATAACGGTGGACGAGTCTCTCTTACTATTCAAAGGTCGTATCTCCTGGAGACAATACATACCCCTCAAACGGTCACGCTACGGTGTGAAATTTTTTATGTTGTGTGAATCTTCATCAGGCTATTTACACAAATTTATAGTTGACACTGGAAAAGATACTCTACTAGATCCTAAATACAATCAAATGCAAATAACTTCCCAAATAGTATTATTGTTAGTGGACCCATTGTTGAACAAGGGCCACTGCCTCACAACTGATAATTACTATACCTCTCCTCAGTTAGCCGATTATTTGATATCCCATCAAACAGATATATATGGAACACTCCGTCNTTCTAAACATGAATCCATAGTAAATTTATAAAATATTTGAAAAAATCAATCTGTTATTAATTTTTCTGCAACCCCAAATATTTTTTGCAACTCCCACTTTGAGAATCACTGATCTAACCTACTTGCAGTGCAATCTTCTGGAGGAAAAACCACTGTGCAAATGCTTCCCTTTTCTAATTCAGAAACTATTCAAATTGAGCATTGGGTATCTGAAGAAAATACAGCAATTGATGTCAGGATCTGCTTATAGAAACAGCTTCACCTGAACAATCAGCAAAGCTTTCAGCAGTAAAGACTGGGAGATATGGGAGTTAGTCACACCACATGCAAGTTTTAAACTCATCATGTGGTGTGATATCAAATCGATCTGATGTCTGAAGACAAATCAGATATTCAGATCAGCCTTTCAGATCAAAGTGTCACTGCTGTTTGATGCAAACCTCATAAACAAACTCTACCCTGCCCTGCCAAATGGCATCACAAGGTTCAAGAGACTATGCCTTAATCATAGGTTTTGGTCTGGTTTGCCTTTGGTTGTCCTGGACTCTTTTAAGTTAGACTTTAAGAGTAACAACATGCAGGCCCCTTCTGCTCTCTCAAATCTGTCCCTCTTACTTCGCATATGTTTTATGGCACAGCCTGTTCTTCACATAGAATAATTTAGCTCATCATTTTAATGGGTAGCAAGGTCCCCTTTCCCTACAAGTAGAGGGACTCTTCAGTGTGTCCATTGTACCTATAGATCTAAGAGATCTATCACTATTTTCATCAATTCCTTTAGTTTCTTTACTAGCTGCTAGCATTCTAAGTACTTGTTTGGGGCTCTTACCAGTCGACTTGGCAGGCCTCTTGACAGAAATCCTCAGTAACAG
The DNA here is from genome assembly GCF_000671375.1 of Centruroides sculpturatus. NCBI lineage: Eukaryota > Metazoa > Arthropoda > Arachnida > Scorpiones > Buthidae > Centruroides > Centruroides sculpturatus. The sequence continues at coordinate 329,727 of NW_019384808.1, forward strand.
GACAGTCAAGTACATAGTGCCTCACGTTGTCGCGAGGGCACCAATAGGGGCAGCTACCATCTCCTTGTCCAAATTTGGACTTGAAACTGGGGAACATCCTGTGACTGGTAAGTATCTATGTTGTCAACCAATTACAACACACTGGAGTACGACCTATTTCAGGCACAAAGGCATAGGTTGGTCTACCTACTGTACTTAGAGTCCAGCACTCTTGCCAATTTGTCATTAATTGTTGCAGTAGAGTACCTTTAATGTATGTAGTTAAGGGTTTCACCATCCTCGTTACAAACACAACACTGGCTTCCGCCTTTGGCAGTTGATTGGCATGCTTGTTACCTGGGATCCCAATGTGGCTGCAGATCTCCTGTACCAGCACATTGCGATGGTACCCATTGCTCAAGGCCTGAAGTGATGACTGGCTATCTGAGTAAACCGTGATCAGCTCTCGTCCCGATTGTTGTAGATCCACTGGGATGCCTTCGCCAGTGCCACCAGTTCTCCTGGAACATGGATGCCTTTTTGTTCAGTCTGTCTGACTGCCAGTACACCAGTACTTTGTCAGAAAAGATGCAGTATGTAGCGCGTATGGAGCTACCATCTTTTGAGCCATCAGTGTATATTTCAACACTGCTGCCTGTTGGTTCACTGACCTCCCAGTCTCATCAAATCCTATAGGAAAGATGGATTCTCAGCACATCTGTCTGATGTCTGTCTAACGGGGTACATCTGATTGCAACGCTTAGCCTCTCTACCTTCCCACCAATATACTCAAGAGAAGAAGGTCAGTTCCTATATCCCTTCGATGAAGGAAAGAAGAAGTTGAGATGATAAAAATTGAGCTTGGAAGTTATGCTTTTGCTGCTCAATATCAACAAAATCCTTTGCCACTTTCAAGTGGTATAATGAAACAAGAGTGGCTGAAGTGCTATAAAAATTTTCTTGATAATCTCTCATATATAACTCAAAGCTGGGACTTCTGTTCTGTAGAAGGCTGCCTTTTGGCTACTACTGGAGGCAATGGGAGCAGCCCAGTCAAGACCAGGGCCACCTTCGTAGACACAGTTCTGTATGCTTTCATGATCCGCAGGGCAGTGGGTCTCTGTATAGTTAGCAGTGTCGTGCTCTGTTTGACATTGGCAGATATCCTTCTACCATACACCATATGCATAGCAGATAACGCATTTTATGCTCATCTTGTAGATGGCTCGAATTGCTTCTCCGCTAAGAGCGTAGTCCTGTCTAGCTAATCTAGGTAGTGCCGCTGTTGTGAGGTTTGTCCTTTCTTGAACAATCCTCAATGGGGTGTCCAGCATAGCGTTTGGTCGATGATGACACCGAAGTACTTTAACTCATTCACCCTTTTGTGGGGTTGCCTTGGATCTGGTAAATTGGTCAGTGAGCCAACACTCCAGTCCAGGCCACTGTCAGGGCCTCTGAATTCTCAGGGCTGAAGGACAGCTTTTGCAGCTGTTCCCAATGAACGAGCTGTTCTATTGCTTCATTGCTGCGACTCTCCATGTTGTGTCTGCTATAGCCTGCAAGTACTAGCAGCAGATCATCTGCATAAACCTGCAGCTGGACATCGTCTGGGAGGATGAATTTCTGTGCTGTGTTCGCAAGAATGTTCCAAAGTAGAGGCCCAATGCAGGACTCCTGGGGCAACCCCACTCCAGTACTCTTTTGAACCTGGCACTTAGTGTTTTGTAGACCACCGTGTGATCACTCAGGAAGCTCCTGGTAAGTGATACGAGAGTGGTCGGCAGGTTTGCCTTCTGCAATTCATCCACTATGGATGGCCATAAGATTTTGCTGAAAGCTACCGTGATGTCCATCGAAATGAGCAACGTGTGGAGGCCATGCTGGCAGTTCTGGTAAACCAGGTTTACCACACTATGTAATGCTCTGCAGGTTGATGTGTCTGGCAGGAACCAATATTGATGTAGGTGTAAGAGCCCCCTCTGCTTTAAATGGTAGTATACTCTGTCACTAAGGATTCTATTCAGAACCTTCCCTAGGACTGGCAACAGGCTGATTGATCTGTATGACTTTGTTTCATTTTTTGGGCACCAGCTCTTATGAATAAACACAAGTCGTGCTTGCTTTCACTGCACTGGGGAATGTCCCAGAAGTGTCTACTTCTGGGAAATGTGCCAGGAGTAGACAGGAATGGAGCAGTTTTGCACATATCTGCTGCAGAACTTGTACCATTTCGGCTGTGATCCCATCATTGCCAGGTGCTTTCCTTAGGTTGTTGATGGTGTGGGTTACCTCAGAGCCCCTCGATGTGGGTTCCTGTCCATGGTGAGGGGACCTTCCAGAGATGGTTTAGTAAATTTTCTTCACCATCCCTGGGATCTGAACGCCCACCCATGTGTTTGCCGTGCGTGGTGTACTGTATGCTGGAAAGGGGGATCCTGGTAGTTGAGGGGCAACATAACGTCTCCAACAAACTGCTTTGGCCCCTGTTTCAGATAAACGGGAGGCTGAAATCAGGCTCCGTTTGAGTCAATCGGCTGGTTGTTGAGCCATTCTTGTCCTTGGCCTGGAGTCAACTGATCGATGCAGACACGTCCCTGCTTCACAGTTTTGTCTTGTCAGTCCAGATGTGCTCTTCTTGACTGCATTGTGAGGGTATAGCTTTTGCAAAAACTCTGATGTGACAGTCTATGGGAGCCTCCCATGTGACGGCATCCCCTTGTTGGGCCCCATGGTGGGTGGGGGTCACTAGGAGCTGAATATTTATTTTTCAATATGGACCCAAAAACCAGATCAAGTACTAAGAAACAAAGAAAACAATTCCAGTCAACCTGCTTATTTGATAATACATGCTACTGGAGAAAAACCTTTATCGAAATGCTCTCCTTTCTTAATACAAAAACTGTTTGAATAGACTATTGGACATTTGAAAAAAATACAAAAATTGAGATCAGTCAATCTACTCATAGAAACAGCCTCACCTCAACAGTCGGCAAAACTATTAACAACAAAGACACTAGGAGACATGGAAGTGACTGTCACACCACACGGAAGTTTAAACACATCTCGAGGTGTGATATCTGAGGTTGATCTGATGTCTGAAGAAGAGTCAGATATTCAGATTGGCCTTTTAGACCAAGGTGTCACTGCTGTTCGACATATCTCCATTCGTCGAGATGGCAAGTTGATACCAACCAAACATCTTCTCCTCACATTTAACAAGCCGGCATTACCATCTTTCATTACTGCAGGATATCTGCACTATCCAGTTCGTCCATACATTCCAAACCCACTACGTTGTTTCAAATGCCAGCGGTTTGGACATTCCCAAACATCTTGTCGAGGCAAAAGTTTATGTTCACAGTGTGGAGTTGAAGGCCACCAGAGTGCTGAGTGTACAACCACTCCATGCTGCGTCAACTGCAAAGATGCCCATCCTGCCTACTCCAGACAATGTCCCATGTCGCAAAGAGAGAAAGAGATTCAGCAGGTAAAGATGGTTAATAATATACCTTACCCAGAGGCACGATGCATGGTTACTTTAAATGCACCAGTGAAAACAGTAGACATTTGCTGCTGTTCTGAAATCCACAAAGACATGTGGAGTTCAGACAGACATTTCTGTTTCACCAAATGAATCTCTAACTTGCCATGAAAAATGTTTGCTTATACCATCTACCCAAACAGCAGAAAAGAAGAGCAAGAAGACCAAAACATCCCTGCCTAAAACAGCGGTAATAACTAGAAATGTGGGTTCTAAGAAGGCTGCTAAGAACCCGCTCAACAAACAAAAATTAAAAGAAGCCATCTCCAAATCTAAGAGATCAGAGGCTCAGTCTATGAGTGAGTTATCTGACTTTTCTAACGAAGAGACTAAGAAGGAGGTGACACCACCAACTTCACCTTCAAAAGGCAAATCAGCCGTAAAACTAAAGAGGGATACCTTCACAAAGAATGCTGCCTCAAACACATAATGGATTATAAAATAATCCAATGGAACTGTTGTGGTTTCCGCAACAACTTCTCTGACATTAAACACTTGACATCATCTACTTCATGTCTCTGCATGGCACTCCAGGAAACCCATCTGAAACCTGGAGAAAGAATTACTTCAAAAGGATTCAATATCTACCGCAAGGATGATGATAGCCAGAACCATGCCTGTGGCGGTCTGGCTATTTTGGTTTTAAATTGCATTCCATCCTTACCGGTACAAATAACAACAGAGCTGCAAGCTGTGGCAGTCAAAATTTCAATTGGCGTAACTGTCACAATTTGTTCTACATAGTTGCCACCAGATGACAGAGTCAATGAGAATGAACTGGATGCCTTGGTTGAACAGCTGCCAACACCATTCCTTTTACTTGGTGATTTTAATGGCCACAATCCTATGTGGGGCAGAGCCATGGAGAGATTTATATGTAACCATCAACTGTATCTATTTAATACTGGAGAAGTGACATACTTCAATGCCCCATCAAGAACGTTCACTGCCATTGATCTATCACTAGCAACTTTAAATCTGTTTTCAGCATTTACATGGGAGGTTGGATCTAATCCACTCTCTAGCGACCACTTCCCAATATTTCTAAAATACCGAGGCAGAGAAAGCTGTGAAACAGACCATCCACCATGCTGGAAACTGGAAACTCACTAGCTCAAAAGTAGCCTCGGATAAAATCCATAAAATCAATGAGAAATATGCTTCTCACTCTGTCCATGCTGGAAAATAATGGCACAATAATCAGCAATATACAGGGTATTGCTGATACGTTGGGTGAAACATTTTCTACTTCATCCAGCAATATTATGTATTCAAGAAATTTTCAGGCTTATGAAGCCCAAAGTGAAAAACAATATTTAAACTTTCAGTCCTCGTATAATGAGTAATATAATGTGCCATTCACCAGCATAGAACTATATACAGCGATCTCTCCCTCGGGGAATAGTGCTGTAGGCGCGGATAAAATCCAGTACAGCATGATAAAAAATATGTCAAAGAATTCCCTTTCTAATCTCCTGTGTCTGTTTAACAGAATATGGACAGAACATACTTTTCCTGACTCTTGGAGGCTATCTATCATCATTCCCATTCTCAAGCTTGGTAAAGACCACAAGAATCCCTCTAATTACAGACCAATCTCTCTGACCAGTTGTCTGTGTAAACTTTTTGAGAGGATGGTAAACAGACGTCTGATGTATCTCTTAGAGAAAAATGAATACTTTTCACCACATCAGAGTAGTTTTCGTAGGAAGAGAAGTACCACTGATATCTTAGTAAACCTTGAAACATCTATACGCGAAGCGTTTGTTAGAAGACAGCACTTAGCGTCTGTGTTTTTTGGCATAGAGAAGGCCTATGATCGCTGTTGGCGATATGGGATACTCTGTGATCTGTAAGAATATGGGTTGCGGGGTAATTTGCCAGTTTTTATAAAAAACTTCATACAGAATCGAAGATTTCATGTCAGGAGGGGCAACACCTTATCTAGGCTTTTCACCCAAGAAGAAGGTGTCCCTCAAGGCTCTGTTTTGAGTTCCCCTCGATGTGGGTTCCTGTTAGTGGTGAGGGGACCTCCCAGAGATGGTTTAGTAACTTATCTTTACTATCCCTGGGATCTGAATGCCCACCCACGTGTTTGCCGTGCGTGGTGTCCCGTATGCCGGAAAGGGGGATCCTGGTAGTGTAGGGGCAACATAATGTCCCCAACACACTGCTTTGGCCCCTACTTCGGATAAACGGGCAGGCTCAAATCAGGCTCTGTTTGAGTCAATTGGCTGGTCGTTGAGTCATTCTTGACCTCGGCTTGGAGTCAACTGATCGATGCAGACCGGGCGGACATGTCAGACAAGATGTGCTCTTCTTGACTGCATTGTGAGGGTATAGCTCCTGGGAAACCCTGGTGTGACGGTCTATGGGAGGCTCCCATGTGACAGCATCCCTTTGTTGGGCCCCATGGTGGGTGGGGTCACTGGGAGCTGAGTATTTATTTTTAAATATGGATTTTCAAAATACAAAAATTCCAAACAAGCTAACAATGACAAATGAAAAGACCTCCAATCAGCCAGTGTACTTAGTAGTCCATGCAACTGGAGAAAAACCGTTATCTAAGTGTTCCCCATTTTTGATCCAAAAATTGTTTGAATCAACAATTGGGCACTTAAAGAAAATACAGAAATTGAGGTCAGGTGACCTCCTGGTGGAAACAGCCTCTCCTCAACAAACAACAAAGCTTTTGTCAATGAAAACACTTGGAGATATGGGAGTCTCAATCACATCACACAAAAGTCTAAACTCATCACGTGGTGTGATATCTGAGATCGACCTAATGTCTGAAGATGAATCAGATATTCAGATCGGTCTTTCAGATCAAGGTGTCACTGCTGTCCGACGCATCTCCATTCCTCGAGACGGCAAGTTAATACCAACAAAGCATTCAATTGTCACATTTGACAAGCCAACATTGCCATCCTTCATTACTGCAGGATATCTGCGCTGCCCCGTTCGTCCTTACATTCCAAATGAGCTGCTTTGCTTCAAATGCCAGCGATTTGGACACTCACAAACATCCTGCCGAGGCAAAAGCGTATGTGCACAGTGTGGGACCGAAGACAATGTCAGTACTGAATGTAAAAGTATCCCGTGCTGTGTGAACTGTAAAGATGCCCATCCTTCCTACTCCCGGAAATGCCCTGCGTGGCAGAGAGAAAAAGAGGTGCAACGGATAAAAACCGTAAACAACGTATCATACACAGAGGCCCGTCGCATGGCCACCCCAAGTGCAACAACGAAACAAAAGACCTTTGCTGCTGCGTTGAAGTCTACTGAGACATGTGGGGTTCAAACATATATTTCTGTCTCCCCAAAAGAATCTCTCACTCGACACACAAAATGTTTGCTGACCCAATCAAAACAAACTGAAGAAAAGGAGAGTATCAAGACAAAGACACCCCTACCTAAAACAGGGGTAGTAACCAGAAATGTGGATTCTAAGAAAGCAAATAAGAACCCACTTAACAAACAAAAATTAAAAGCAGCCCTTTGTAAAGCTAAAAGATCAGAGACTCAGTCCATGAGTGAGTTCTCTGATATCTCTGATGAAGAGCCTAACTTGGAGGTGAAAAAACCAATGTCACCCCAAAAGATAAACCCCCTGTGAAATTGAAGAGGGATACCCTTGCAAAAAATGCTGCCTCAAACACATAATGGATTACAAAATAATCCAATGGAACTGTCGTGGTTTCCGCAACAACCTCTCTGACATTAAACACTTGACATCATCTACTTCATCTCTCTGTGTGGCACTCCAGGAAACACATCTAAAACCTGGAGAAAATATTTCTTTTAAAGGATTCGATCTCTACCGCAAGGATGATGATAGCCAGAACCGTGCCAGTGGCGGTGTGGCTATTCTGGTTTCAAATCGCATACCATCCTTACCGGTACAAATAATCACTGATTTGCAAGCTGTGGCAGTCAGAATTTCTATTGGAGTAACTGTCACAGTTTGTTCTATATACTTGCCACCAGATGTCAGAGTCAATGAGAATGAATTGGATGCCTTGGTTGAACAGCTGCCAACATCATTCCTTTTACTTGGAGATTTTAATGGCCACAATCCGATGTGGGGCAGTCCCGACATCAATCGTCGAGGCAGAGCCATTGAGAGATTTATTGGCAATCAGCAAATGTATTTATTTAATACTGGAGAAGTGACATACTACNGGGGAGCAGACAAAGTTTCTATGCTCAGGATTTATAGGGACCTTGTCCGCGCTAAGCTGGACTATGGTTGCATTGTTTATGGCTCTGCGCGAGAATCTACTCTTCAGATGCTGGATTCAATCTACCATCAAGCATTACATTTGTGCACTGGTGCTTTTCGGACTTCCCCTGTACAAAGTTTGTATCTGGATGCTTATGAATTTCCACTATCTCTCAGGAGAGAACAGTTGTCTCTATTTTACTATATAAAACAGAAATCTTACTCTAAACCTTTAGTTGATTGTACTGTATTAGATACTCAGCTGAAAAGATTATTTGAAGCTCGCCCAAGCAGTGTCCCTTCATTCGCCATAAGAATGGAGAATGTGAGCAGCACAATTGACCTGAACACAGGCAACATTTCACAGCTAGAGGTGTGTAGTATATCTCCTTGGTCAACTCCTGTGATAAATGTTGACCTTAGCTTAAAGCAATTTCCAAAGGAATCCACCCCAGATTATGTCTACAGGCAGCACTTTGCAGAAATTCAGCACTGTGACAGGAATTTATTTCCTATTTATACAGATGGATCTAAATCTGATGATTACGTTGGCTCAGCCTTTGTCTGCCAGGATGAAATCGTGGCAGAACAAATTGCATTGAATTCTTCCATCTTTTCTGCAGAGTTGCATGCTATTTATCTAGCTTTAAAGTATATAAATAGGAAAGGTCATAGTTGCTGTGTTATTTACACTGACTCAGTTAGTGCACTTCAGGCTTTGATTTCATGTGAACCCAGTTCTCACTCTATAGTGATTAAAATTCGTAAGCTCTTTTGCCATCTTACTGCAAGTAATTTCTTTGTAAAATTTTCTTGGGTCCCAGGCCATGTAGGTATAAAAGGGAATGAAGAAGCTGACGCAGCTGCAAAGTCAGCTACTCATTTACAGCATATAATGCGTATTGAAGGAGTCGATTTGAAGCTAGTAGTTAAAAAACGACTAGCAGAGAGATGGCAAAACGTGTGGAATGCACAAGTCCACAATAAACTACATGAGATCAAGCCAAATATAGAAAATTGGACACACAATAAACAGTATGACAGGAGATCTGAAGTAATTCTTAGTCGTCTGAGAATTGGTCATACTTGGTTGACTCATCAATACCTTTTGAAGGGTGAAGACCAGCCAGTATGCGAGTATTGCAACTACTATTTAAGTGTAAAACACATACTTTGCAACTGCACAGCTTTTGATCAAAGTCATAGACAGCATTTTGGAAATGCAAGTTTGAGAGAGATTTTGGGCCAGAGGCCAAATCTTGACAAATTATTGAACTTTTTGAAAGTGAATAATATTTATAGACATATTTAATTATTTATCTAGGTTATGTTTATATATACCTTGTTGATTATTTATTTATTTATTTATTTATTCATTTATGTATATATCTTGTTATTATTTATATGTATATTGTTATATATTGTTTTGTTATTGATTTTGTTATTTATTAGTTTATTTATTTATTTATATTAAACATTTTACATTATATATATTTATTTATCTATATATACTATTTGCCATGGCGCAGCTTGGCCTGTATGGCCCTTGCGCCAATAAACTCTAACGAACCAACCAACCAACCGCTGCTGGCGTTATGGCATACTCTGTGATCTGTACCAATTCGGATTGCGGGGTAATTTGCCAATTTTTATAAAAAACTTCCTACTGAATCGAAGATTCCAAGTCAGGATGGGCAACACACTATCTAGGCTCTTCACACAAGAAGAAGGTGTTCCTCAATGTTGTATTTTGAGTGTGACTCTGTTCCTAATTAAAATTAACAGCATAGCTAACTGCCTCCCACCTAGTGTAAAACACTCTGTACGTGGATGACTTTCAGATCTCCTGCCAGTCTAGTAACATGAGTTTTGATTGAGAGACAACTGCAAACTTCTCTAAATCACATAGACAATTAGTCCAAGACCAATGGTTTTATATTTAACACAGAGAAGACCTCTTGCATCAACTTCTGCCGAAGGCGTGGTTTGCACCTTGATCCAGAAATTTACCTAAATGGGGATAAAATTCCAATTGTCAAAAAAGCTAAGTTTTTAGGTCTCATATTTGACCAAAAACTGACTTTCTTACAACATTTGCACAACTTGAAAAGTAGATATTTAAAATCTTTGAACTGTTTAAAGGTACTGTGCTGCTCATCCTGGGGAGCAGACAAATGTTCTATGCTCAGGATTTATAGGGTTCTTGTGTGCTCTAAGCTGGATTATGGATGCGCTCTGCGCGAGAATCTACTCTTCAGATGCTGGATCCTATCCATCATCAAGCTTTGCGTCTGTGCACTGATGCATTTCGAAGTTTTCCTGTTCAAACTTGTACCTGGATGCTTATGAGCCTCGACCATCCCTGAGGAGAGAACAGTTGTCTTTTTTTTACTACATCAAACAGAAATCTCAGAATAGACATTCAGTTAATAGTTCAGATACTCAGCTGAAAAAATTATTTGCAGCTCGGATGAGTTGTGTCCCTACATTAGATAGAATGCAGAATGTAAGCAGCACAATTGACCTGGATGCAAGCACCATCTCACATGTTGAGGTTAATAGTATTTCACCTTGGTCAATTCCAGCGATAGATGTTGATTTAAGCTTAAAGCAGTTCCCCAAAGAAACCACACTAGACTACATCTATATCCAGCACTTTGCAGAAATTCAACATCGTGACAGGAATTTAATTACTATATACACCAATGGATCTAAATCGGATAACTATGTTGGCTTAGCCTTTGTTTGCCAAAATGAAATTGTGGCAGAACAAATAGCACTGAATTCTTTCATTTTTTTCAGCAGAGTTGCAGGCTATTGATTTAGCTCTAAAATATATTATATAAATAGGAAAGGTCATCGTTGCTGCATGATTTACACCAACTCAGTTAGTGCACTTCAGGCTTTGTTCTTGGGTGAACTTAGTTTTCACTCTGTAGTGGTTAAAATTCAAAATTTGATTACCCATATTCTTACAAGGTCTATATAAAATTTTGTTGGGTCCCAGGCCACGTGGATGTTAGAGGGAATGAAGAAGCTGATGCAGCTGCAAAGACAGCAGTCCTTTCTTGCATGCAATGCCTATTGAAGGAAGTGATTTGAAGCTAGTAGTTAAAAAACGACTAGCAGAGAGATGGCAAAACATGTGGAATGCACAAATTCACAATAAACTACACAAGATCAATCCAATGATAGAAAATTGGACATGTAATAAATGGTATGACAGGAGATTTGAAGTTATTCTTACTCGCTTGAGAATTAGGCATACTCGGTTAACTCGTCAATAGCTTTTGAAGGGTAAAGACGAGCCGTTATGCCAACATTGTAACTGTACTGTAAGTGTTAAACACATACTTTACAACTGCATTGCTTCTGAGAGGATACTTAGACAGCATTTTGGAAAGGCAAGGTTTAAAGAGATTCTGGGCCAGAGGCCAAATCTTGATAAATTATTTAACTTTCTGAAAGTTACTAATAATTATAAACAAATCTGATTATTTATTTATTTATTTATATTTTGTTATTATATAGATGTGTATACAGTAGAACCTCGATTATCCGGACTAATTGGGGATGAAGGTAGTCCGGATAAGGAAAAATCCGGATAATCGAAACAAATACTTTAATTCGTCTTTTGATGATAATACAACACGTTTTCTTTTGGATGACATATCGGCAATATTAAAAGTAAATACTGTATTTAAATGGTGATCAAACTTTCAAGAAACAAACGTTCATATTGAATTTGGACTACTACCGACCAACGCTAACAGACTACTTATTGTTTAAAAGGCCCTCTGGTGGCGCAAGAAGACGGATTTTATAAAATAAAAAGCAGTTGAAACTGCATTTTTATGAATAAAAATTTGACAAACTATTTATCGTTTTATGACGAGTAAAATTTTTTCGTCGCGTTCGCGGCTTTTAAGTAATGCATAGACCTTCGAGGCGCGAGGCCCTTCAGACCGCGAGGCATAGGCTGTGGCCCACGTCGTTCATGCCTTACGCCGCCCTTGGTCATAGAAATGATGTAATTTGAATATATAATATATATAAATACGTATGTCAAGTTATATCTTTATTACTACGTAAAATATATTTAAGAGTTTACGACCACTGTGCTGGGTGATACGTTGTTGAAACAAAAAAAGTTATGCATTCCATCACGTACATAAACAGTGTCGTAATTCACCAAGTGCAAATCAGCAAATTCGTAAAATTTTTGTTTATTTTGAACAATCCGGATAATCGAAAATCCGGATAATGGAGGTCCGGATAATGGAGGTTCTACTGTAGTTATATATGTTTGTTATTGGTTTTTGTTATTTATTATTCTATTTATTTATATTTAATATTTTACATTACGTATTTATTCATTTATTAGATTATATAATTTTATCATCTGACATGGCGCAGCTTGGCCTATATGGCCCTTGCGCCAATAAACCCTAACTAACTGTCTTTCTGCACCACAGTCACACTGTGTGGATGCAACTTTTCCCTACCTAAAAAGACTGTCTCTGAATAACCCATGTTTGGTCCGAATTGTATTTAACATACTCCAAAGATTTCTGGATAATTCAAATCTAGGTGGTCGCTTTATAAGGAATAGGATATAAGGAATATGTTGATATAAGGAAGTTGTTGACTGTCCACCAGAGAGACAAGAGCCCAAAGCCTTTTTCAAGATTCAGTAAGGTTGAAATTATTGGAATGTAGGGATTTAGCTCTTAAGAGAGGGGTCTTGATTTAAGTCGATTTATGCTGAGGTCATCAATATTTCGATGAATCAGAATTTGTAATATTTTCCCATAGATAATATTTTCCCATATTCCCTGAGCAGAGCGCTATCTCTTCGGAGTGAAGACAGTGGGATATGGCTCAAAATAGGTAACCAATGAATAGGAGTAGATTTAAGAATGCCTGTTATGATACCTAGTGTATTATTTAGTTGGGCATACAGTTTTTTAATGTGAGTACTGTTCATTCATACCGGTGCACAGTATTCTGCTGCAGAGAAAATCAAGCCAAGAGCAGAGATCTATAAGGTGGACGGCAAAGAGCCCAATGTGGTTCCACGTAATTTTTGGAGAATGTTATTTCTGGTATTAACCTTGACAGCAAGATTCATCACTTGTGTAATGTTACCTTTTGTTATGGTGCAGCATAGCCTTTATGGCTCTTGTGCCAAAACACTTGAACTAACCTAACCTAATTTAACCTCATCACGTGTTTTAAATGATAAAGTTCTATTCAAAGTGATACCAACATATTTCGGGTTCTTATTATATTTCAGTAAATTATTGTCAAAATGAACCTTTAATTCTTCATTTGCCAGTTTCATATTAAGGTGAAAGCATATAGCTTCAGTTTTTGTCTTACTCAGTTGAAGTCTCCACTGGCAAAAATATTGTCCTATAGTAGATAAATCCTCTGTCAGGATCATCTCAATAATTGCAAAGTCTTTGTCTTGTGTCAATCACCCAATTGTCTGCATACCCAAATTTTCTTCTTTTTGTTTGAGGCAAGTCAGCTATGTACAGACTAAAAAGCAGTTGTGCCAGGACAGAACCCTGAGGTAGGCCATCATTTAGTTTTCTTATCCTACTTCTTGAATTTACCATGACAACTTGAAAGGGTCAGTTATTAACATCTCATCAACTATTTTTAAGCAGGGTATCACTCAGAGCAACTTATAGATTAGGCCATACTGCCAGACAGTATCATATGCTGCAGTAAGATCGATGTATACCACTGATGTTTTTAATTGCCTTTGATATCCAGCCTCTACATAAGTAGGAAAGGCTAGTACCTGGTCTGTACAACTCCTATTCGTTCGAAAACCAGCCTGCTCTACTGGAATGTTCTCAAAAATTGTATTGCTTAATCTGTTGTAAAGAAGGTCTTTAAACGCTTATACATCACACTCAATAGTGAGATAGGTTGATAGCTCTCTGGTCTATCATTAGGTTTTTCAGGTTTTAAGATAGCTATAATTTTAGCTTGTTTCATAGCAAAAGGAATATTACCTTTCTGTAGGATGTCAGTAAAGAAGTGAGCCAACCATTGCTTAGTGTACTTGCCGCTGTGTAACAGGAATTCAGGATGGACACCATCATTTCCAGCTTTACCAGCTTTTATTTCTTTAAGAGCAGCTGAGATTTTTTCAGTAACAAAGTAGTGAATATGCTGTATCATTTATACATTTAGCTTTGATGAATATAAGCTCTGTTTTAATCTTAATTGTGAATTCACGATCTCTAGGAGCTGTAGATATTTTTAGTATGAGTTCTGCGATACTACGAGGGTAGACTGAAAAGTAATGCACACATGCTTGTAGAGTGCGAATGAAATGATTTTCAGAAGCGCGCCAGGTGGCATATGGAAGTGACATTCCCCTCTACGCATATGTGCAGTTTGATGATGATGCATTCATTCAGTATATTTTGAGAAGCAGAAATATTGAGATGTGTTCTAGTGCTATGTTAATACAAGTTAAACAGCATGCTGTTATCAAATTTTTAACTGCTGAAAAAGTGACTCCTACTGAGATTCATTGTTGTTTAAAGGCTGTTTATGGTGACAATACTGTTGATAGGTCCACTGTAAAATCGATGGATAATAAAATTTTGTGGTTGTGAGCCTGGAAAAGCCATAATTGTTGATAAAACACGCAGTGGACGTCAGAGCACTGCCACAGACGATTACCGTTGCCCCTTGTTGCAATGTTTAATTCTTCTCAGTACATACATTTTAGCGTAAAGGTGATGAAGACCCAGGACTACCCGTAGGTATTGCCTGGGTGTGAAAGGAAGAAGGAGAAAGGATTATAGGGAAGTGGTGAAGGTGAAGTAATAAAGTGAGATAGGAAAGGGGATGAAAGGGAAGTATCATGAGTGCCCTGTTTCTTTTATTGAAACATAAATCAAAACATACAAAACGGTGCCTGGCTGATAAAAATACAAAATTTTAATTATTTACAATTATTTACATTGTAGATGTTTACACTGCCAACAGTTTGTTACCCAAAACATGGCCAATACTTTTGACTCTTGAAACTATGTACAATTTAATGTAAGAGATGCCCGGTAACCAATACAACTAGAAGTAATGAAATTACAATTCTATTGATGTTTAAGGAAATTATTAAACGTAATTAACAAAATCACAGTATTTAAATACAATATATCTATTCCGAGTGTACATTATATTAAAAGATAATACATAATGTCCATAAGTTAGTATGTTTTGTTACTTTAACAATGACAATATAAAAACTCATTCTCTGGTCAATGACTTTTGACCTGAAATACATAACAATTAATAGTGTATTTGTTGCTTTACTTATAAACACTATAAACATAGAAGAAACTGCCGATATCACTTGAATAGTTCTGCAGTAGTTGACTAAATCGCCAAGTGAAGAACACATCGTTTCTGCATGTCATCACTACTTGAATTGTCAATGATGATAACCTGGAGCAAAGTCCGAGACCTTTTCTTATGATCTTCTTCTGTCGATGCAAGTTATCTCTATTGAATTCTGCTGTTCTTCTCTACAATGTTGAGGATGCTGTTCCTTTGAAACTGATGCAGAATTAATGTACTAAATTTTTGTAATCCATACACTATCACAATGTTTCACAAATGTTATTGTTCAAAACACTTTTTCTAAAGTTTACTTAATGGATAACCATACATTCTTTTGGCGATGATGCTAATGCACAATTATGTTCTTCTGAAGTTAGTCTCAAGTGCTTTGGTTCTGGTGATATGTTTGTAGTTCATGATAGAGATCACTATTGTTCACAAAATGATGTGGCTGACATGGCCAATTAAGGCCATATTGAATAGTATTTTGAATGAGAGAGCTACGCTCCCTGTCAAAAAGGTTGCAGCTGAATATGAGATGATTGATGTCTTGAGATGT
This sequence comes from Centruroides sculpturatus, assembly GCF_000671375.1. Lineage (NCBI taxonomy): Eukaryota > Metazoa > Arthropoda > Arachnida > Scorpiones > Buthidae > Centruroides > Centruroides sculpturatus. Next base: position 345,399 of record NW_019384808.1, read on the forward strand.
ACCATCACAATCACAAAGTTTGTTGTCTCTTAATCCAAATCTATGCAGGTACTGTCTGAGATTTCCATGACCTGTTAAAGTCTGTGACATTATGTTGTTAATATTCAGATGCTTCATTTTGAGACGATGTTGAATGTTCGGTATGAAACCATATGTTACTCTCCCTGTGTCTTCTTTCTCCCATTCCATTTGCCATAATTGGATGACGGTTTCTTGAAGCAAGTTTTTTATATTCTTTTCCGTGAGTTCAGTATATATGATGTTATGTTCACTATTGGCAAATTGCTTCGCCAGTCTATCAGCTGCCTCATTTCCTTGAATTCCACAATGTTCTTTCACCCAGGCGAAACTCACTTTAAAGCTGTGCAAATTAGTCAATTTGTCCCGAATAAGATTTGTCGTGTAGCATTTTGAATTTTCACTATTTATCCTGCGTAATGCCGTTTGGCTATTGGTGCATATTCTCAAATGTCCTCTGTAATTTTTAAGAGTGTAGATATAGGAGATGGCTTGATAGATGGCATATATTTCAGCTTCTGGCACTGTGGTGTAGCTAACCAGTTTAAAACCAGCTTCATGTCTGTACTGTGAGTTGCCGTGTATAAAATGGATGAATGCTGCTCCTACGTTATTAATGTTTTTAGAGCCATCTGTAAATATGAGATGTTTAGGAATCAGCTCCGCATTAACCTCTGTTATCTCCACTTTGTTATTACTTGCTGGATGAGTATAGGTATTAGTCTTCTTTATTATGCCTTCCTGCACAAAGTTTTTGAGAAAAGTGTAGTCTAGGTTAGGGAGAATTCCTATCTCTACATACTTCTTTAGGTTAGTGTTGCCGTTGTCAGTAATGAGTATATTTTTAAGTGTCCATGTCCATGTTAATTTCTTGGCTTTCAAGTGTAGTGGAGCACACCCTGCAAGTACCTGAAGTGCGGCGTTTGACGTCGTCTGGTATGCTCTACATAGTCTAATAAGCAAAGTTCTTTGTATTCAGTTTAATTTGTGTTTGATGTTGATCTTATCAATTTTCTCACCCCAGAAAGGTGCACCGTACAGGATAGCCGGTTCTATGCAGGCTTTGTTTAGCGTTACAATAGACTTTTGATTTAGGTCCCATTCTTTATGGGCAATGCTGAGCATGGTATTCATTATTTTGCGAACTTTTCGTGCCATATACTCTATGTGTTTAGTCCAATTGAGACTTCTATCAATTATTAATCCCAAATATTTAATTTCATTGACATTTTTTTTTTCCATTTATGGGTATTTTAAAAGCTTTTTGCAGTTGTTTTCCCTTTGTAAGTACCATACTTTTGCATTTGTCGTAATTTATTTCAAGTTTATTCAGTGTTCCCCATTCATATATTTTACTAAGTATCCCATTGTCCTTCTCCTTTCATCGTTTTTATGTGACATCATTAGGACTGTATCATTGGCGTAGCTTTGTATTAGCCAGTTTTCTTCATTGTTGTTCATTTTGAGCAGATCATTACATACAATACAATATCCTGGGCCTGATCTCAACCCTTGTGAGCATCCTCTATTTATGGGGCAAATGATGTTGCCTCTATGGTGGTAGACCCCAGCAGTTCTTTCTGATAGGTAGTTATTAAGGATTGCAAAAAGATTTTTAGGGCATCTGGCCTGTTTTAGTTGACAAAAGAGTGCTGGCCACCAAAGCATATTAAATGCATTCTTATAGTCAATGGCCACAATTAGGGCATGTTCTTGTCAATTCCAAGCATTTTTGACAAAGTTAATGAGCTTATATATCACATGATAAGTTGAACGTCCTTTAGTAAATCCATATTGATTTTCACTCATCCAGTTGTTATTACATAGATGGAAATTTACTCTGTCTATTATCAAAGATTATAGACCAATAAGTCTATTGTCGGTACCTTACCTGGTACCGACAATAGACTTATTGGTCTATAATCTTTAGTTTTAAAGTCTCCATTCAAACCCGGCTTTGGGATAAATTTAATTTCTGCCTGTTTCCATATTCTTGGAAAAATCCCCGTTTCAAGACATTTGTTATATGTGTATGAGAATGCCATTGGAACCGCACTAAATGCTTTATCATTTCCAGTGTAATTCCATCCAGTCCAGGTGCTTTTTTATTCTTAATCGAAGTTATGGCTCTTTTAATTTCCACAAATGTAAACGGTCTGTCATTTTCCGTTTCCGGAAGACTGTAGGTATTCAATTTAATCCTTTCTTGTGTGGTGTTATCTTCTTCCTCTCTGTCGCTGAGAAAGTGTGTGTCCATTAAGTAGTTGACAGTTTCTGCATACCCATTTGTGTATGTTCCGTCAGTTTTCAAAATGTTTGCTGGGATTTCACTTCTTGTCTTTTTCCTACATACCACGTAGTATGGCTCACTCCATACATTTTGCTTACTTCTTTGAGTGCAAAATTGTTGCCATGCCTGACTTTGAGCTCTATTTATTTTTGTTTTGTAGTCATTAAAACATCTAAGATATTCATTTCTTCTTTCATTCTTTCTCTCCGGATCTGTTTCTGAACGATATCTTTTTTGTAATTTACGTGTTTTCTGTCTTAAAATGAAGAGCTCATTGTTCCACCAGTGTGCGTTTTTAGTTTTAACTTGCGTATAAGTCGTAGAGTGATTATAAGCTTGTATGATACAACTGTTGAGATGTTCAGCTAAGATGTCAATATCTGTTATGTTATATATTTGCTGTGTGGCCCATAGGTTGCTGAAGTAGTTTTTAAAAGTATTCCATTCTGTATGTTTCTTGATGTTGTTATCAGTATGTTGCGCAGGAGTATTTGTAAGGTTCCATATGATGTATCTATGGTCACTTATGGTGATGTCATCCACAGTCTCACATTTATCCATGTGTTTGATCGCATTTTGAATGGCTACACATACATCCACCCAACTTTCTCCCCTATTGGAGAAAAAAGTTGGTAAGTTACTAGTGTTACAAGAGACCATATTATTGCTTGCCGTAAAGTCTATTAGATTTCTGCCCCACTGGGCTGAACCATGTCGGAGACTTAGCATTATAATCTCCTGCTAAGATCCATGGTGAGTTGTTTATTTGCTTGTTAATGATGTCCAGGTTTGTAAGAAGTTCTAGAACGTCATCATCTGGCGAACAATATATAGAAGTAATGTATAAAGAAGTATTATTGGTGGAAATCTGTACTGTAGTTATATTCTCTTTGCTTAGAACTGGGCAAAAATTCATGTTTAGATCTCTGTGAGGGGAGAGGATCCCTGTTTTAGGTTTATTGTATAGTCCTTTAGGAAGGAAAACCTTCCAATTGCCGAAACGGACGATTCCTTCATTCAATGCATATGGCTCTTGAAGAACCACAATGTCTATTTTCTTTTCAGTCACTGTATTTATTAGAAGAGATGAAGCTGCTTTGCATTTTGCTGTGTTGATTTGCAGCACCTTAATGTTTGTTCCTTGAAATAGTGTTCCAGAACTACTGTTTTGTAAAGATGTACTTGTTTGTTTGCAGAATTCCTTAGATGCCATAATCTGTCTGTTTTATTCTCTGTGCTCTCAGTTTTTGTAGTATTGGGCATGTTTTGTCATATGCGTTGCGATTAGTTGGAACTTTTTTTGTCGCTGGCTGGTCTCTATTATGTTTTATGCAATTTATGCAGCAGGGTGTATTCTGTTTATCATTACATTCGTTATATCTATGATTTTTAGTGCAGTGACTGCAATATGTCTTTTCTCTACAATCTTTTGCCATATGATTGAAGCCTGCACACTGGAAACATCTGGTTACAAGTACATAATCATCTAGTTTGACGTTCGCCAATGAAAGTGATATATATCTTTGTTGAATTAGTATATTTCTTATGTTTGATGTGACAGAAAGCACGACATGTCTGCAATACTCTTTTATATTTCCTTTGAAAATGGTTGTACTAATCCTACATTTCTCTATAAATTCATCTTTGTTGATTTGTTCCAGAATATCATTTTGATTATACATTGTCTCAAGTAAGTTTTTATTATCAACAGAGTTAGGGACATTGAGGAGAATTAACCTTGGTTTCCTACCCTCTGTGACATGACATTTTATCTTTTCTTTGGTTGATGGAATAGTTTCTATTGCTTTTAATAACTTTTCTTTATCTTTACTGTTTCCCACTGTAAAGCAGGCACCTTCGTTTCTAATTTTCCTTACTCCTTTCATTTTGACCCCAATATCTGCTGGGTTGACTTCTGTCATAATTGCAGAAACCACATCCTCTATATCTATGTGTGTTCCATTTTTTCCTTTCTTAGGATATATCAAAAATCTTCTACTCTGAATACCGGTATTCTAATAAAATCGCACTTACTAAAAATTTATTATCCGGTACTTGTAAACTATTCGTAAAATAAAAACAAATTTTAACCTGAAGCAGATCTCGACTGAGGCTGAAAATGTTTGTTTTTACGAATAGTTTACAATGTTAGATTTACTGCTATACCTGAGTATAAAGTGTACAGTTGAGGGTAATAGGCAATGAACACAAACCAAATTAAGGACTTTACACTTATTAATTTGCAGGTGAAAAAATATGATTTAATTTTTTTTTCAGGAGTCTTACAGGCATATCGATACACCGACAATTTATATTTAGTACTGTTAACACGTATCTATATCTATTCCCTATTCTACTACCTAAATTTAGTGATTGTACAAAAAAAAAACGAAGAAATTTTTTTACATGTGTCCTTCTTTCAATTTGAAGGAATGTATATGCAATTCACTTCAAAGTCTTTCTCCTATATCTGGATGGAATTGGATTACAGTCGACCCCCCTATAAGATAGAGATACGTTCCATTCTTTAGGAATCCGATTTCTTACGAATCCTTCCAATCACAACTCGACACGTATCAGGTTTACGGACTACGGCTGTTTGAAAGATTTTCTTCCATAAAATTAATCGATTCTAGACTNATTATATAATTTTATCATCTGACATGGCGCAGCTTGGCCTATATGGCCCTTGCGCCAATAAACCCTAACTAACTGTCTTTCTGCACCACAGTCACACTGTGTGGATGCAACTTTTCCCTACCTAAAAAGACTGTCTCTGAATAACCCATGTTTGGTCCGAATTGTATTTAACATACTCCAAAGATTTCTGGATAATTCAAATCTAGGTGGTCGCTTTATAAGGAATAGGATATAAGGAATATGTTGATATAAGGAAGTTGTTGACTGTCCACCAGAGAGACAAGAGCCCAAAGCCTTTTTCAAGATTCAGTAAGGTTGAAATTATTGGAATGTAGGGATTTAGCTCTTAAGAGAGGGGTCTTGATTTAAGTCGATTTATGCTGAGGTCATCAATATTTCGATGAATCAGAATTTGTAATATTTTCCCATAGATAATATTTTCCCATATTCCCTGAGCAGAGCGCTATCTCTTCGGAGTGAAGACAGTGGGATATGGCTCAAAATAGGTAACCAATGAATAGGAGTAGATTTAAGAATGCCTGTTATGATACCTAGTGTATTATTTAGTTGGGCATACAGTTTTTTAATGTGAGTACTGTTCATTCATACCGGTGCACAGTATTCTGCTGCAGAGAAAATCAAGCCAAGAGCAGAGATCTATAAGGTGGACGGCAAAGAGCCCAATGTGGTTCCACGTAATTTTTGGAGAATGTTATTTCTGGTATTAACCTTGACAGCAAGATTCATCACTTGTGTAATGTTACCTTTTGTTATGGTGCAGCATAGCCTTTATGGCTCTTGTGCCAAAACACTTGAACTAACCTAACCTAATTTAACCTCATCACGTGTTTTAAATGATAAAGTTCTATTCAAAGTGATACCAACATATTTCGGGTTCTTATTATATTTCAGTAAATTATTGTCAAAATGAACCTTTAATTCTTCATTTGCCAGTTTCATATTAAGGTGAAAGCATATAGCTTCAGTTTTTGTCTTACTCAGTTGAAGTCTCCACTGGCAAAAATATTGTCCTATAGTAGATAAATCCTCTGTCAGGATCATCTCAATAATTGCAAAGTCTTTGTCTTGTGTCAATCACCCAATTGTCTGCATACCCAAATTTTCTTCTTTTTGTTTGAGGCAAGTCAGCTATGTACAGACTAAAAAGCAGTTGTGCCAGGACAGAACCCTGAGGTAGGCCATCATTTAGTTTTCTTATCCTACTTCTTGAATTTACCATGACAACTTGAAAGGGTCAGTTATTAACATCTCATCAACTATTTTTAAGCAGGGTATCACTCAGAGCAACTTATAGATTAGGCCATACTGCCAGACAGTATCATATGCTGCAGTAAGATCGATGTATACCACTGATGTTTTTAATTGCCTTTGATATCCAGCCTCTACATAAGTAGGAAAGGCTAGTACCTGGTCTGTACAACTCCTATTCGTTCGAAAACCAGCCTGCTCTACTGGAATGTTCTCAAAAATTGTATTGCTTAATCTGTTGTAAAGAAGGTCTTTAAACGCTTATACATCACACTCAATAGTGAGATAGGTTGATAGCTCTCTGGTCTATCATTAGGTTTTTCAGGTTTTAAGATAGCTATAATTTTAGCTTGTTTCATAGCAAAAGGAATATTACCTTTCTGTAGGATGTCAGTAAAGAAGTGAGCCAACCATTGCTTAGTGTACTTGCCGCTGTGTAACAGGAATTCAGGATGGACACCATCATTTCCAGCTTTACCAGCTTTTATTTCTTTAAGAGCAGCTGAGATTTTTTCAGTAACAAAGTAGTGAATATGCTGTATCATTTATACATTTAGCTTTGATGAATATAAGCTCTGTTTTAATCTTAATTGTGAATTCACGATCTCTAGGAGCTGTAGATATTTTTAGTATGAGTTCTGCGATACTACGAGGGTAGACTGAAAAGTAATGCACACATGCTTGTAGAGTGCGAATGAAATGATTTTCAGAAGCGCGCCAGGTGGCATATGGAAGTGACATTCCCCTCTACGCATATGTGCAGTTTGATGATGATGCATTCATTCAGTATATTTTGAGAAGCAGAAATATTGAGATGTGTTCTAGTGCTATGTTAATACAAGTTAAACAGCATGCTGTTATCAAATTTTTAACTGCTGAAAAAGTGACTCCTACTGAGATTCATTGTTGTTTAAAGGCTGTTTATGGTGACAATACTGTTGATAGGTCCACTGTAAAATCGATGGATAATAAAATTTTGTGGTTGTGAGCCTGGAAAAGCCATAATTGTTGATAAAACACGCAGTGGACGTCAGAGCACTGCCACAGACGATTACCGTTGCCCCTTGTTGCAATGTTTAATTCTTCTCAGTACATACATTTTAGCGTAAAGGTGATGAAGACCCAGGACTACCCGTAGGTATTGCCTGGGTGTGAAAGGAAGAAGGAGAAAGGATTATAGGGAAGTGGTGAAGGTGAAGTAATAAAGTGAGATAGGAAAGGGGATGAAAGGGAAGTATCATGAGTGCCCTGTTTCTTTTATTGAAACATAAATCAAAACATACAAAACGGTGCCTGGCTGATAAAAATACAAAATTTTAATTATTTACAATTATTTACATTGTAGATGTTTACACTGCCAACAGTTTGTTACCCAAAACATGGCCAATACTTTTGACTCTTGAAACTATGTACAATTTAATGTAAGAGATGCCCGGTAACCAATACAACTAGAAGTAATGAAGTTACAATTCTATTGATGTTTAAGGAAATTATTAAACGTAATTAACAAAATCACAGTATTTAAATACAATATATCTATTCCGAGTGTACATTATATTAAAAGATAATACATAATGTCCATAAGTTAGTATGTTTTGTTACTTTAACAATGACAATATAAAAACTCATTCTCTGGTCAATGACTTTTGATCTGAAATACATAACAATTAATAGTGTATTTGTTGCTTTACTTATAAACACTATAAACATAGAAGAAACTGCCGATATCACTTGAATAGTTCTGCAGTAGTTGACTAAATCGCCAAGTGAAGAACACATCGTTTCTGCATGTCATCACTACTTGAATTGTCAATGATGATAACCTGGAGCAAAGTCCGAGACCTTTTCTTATGATCTTCTTCTGTCGATGCAAGTTATCTCTATTGAATTCTGCTGTTCTTCTCTACAATGTTGAGGATGCTGTTCCTTTGAAACTGATGCAGAATTAATGTACTAAATTTTTGTAATCCATACACTATCACAATGTTTCACAAATGTTATTGTTCAAAACACCTTTTCTAAAGTTTACCTCATAGATAAACACATGTAATTTTCAAACACACATTTTTTTGGCGATGATGCTAATGCACAATTATGTTCTTCTGAAGTTAGTCTCTAGTGCTTTGGTTCTGGTGATATGTTTGTAGTTCATGATAGAGATCACTATTGTTCACAAAATGATGTGGCTGACATGGCCAATTAAGGCCATATTGAATAGTATTTTGAATGAGAGAGCTACGCTCCCTGTCAAAAAGGTTGCAGCTGAATATGAGATGATTGATGTCTTGAGGGGAGGTACCATCACAATCACAAAGTTCGTTGTCTCTTAATCCAAATCTATGCAGGTACTGTCTGAGATTTCCATGACCTGTTAACATCTGTTACATTATGTTGTTAATGTTCAGATGCTTCATTTTGAGATGATGCTGAATGTTTAGTATGAAACCATATGTTACTCTCCTCATGTCTCTTTTCTCCCATTCCATTTGCCATAATTGGATGACGGTTTCTTGAAGCAAGTTTTTTATATTCTTTTCCGTGAGTTCAGTATATATGATGTTATGTTCACTATTGGCAAATTGCTTTGCCAGTCTATCAGCTGCCTCATTTCCTTGGATTCCACAATGTCCTTTCACCCAAGCGAAACTTGCCTTAAAGCTGTGCAAATTAGTCAATTTGTCCCGAATAAGATTTGTCGTGTAGCATTTTGAATTTTCACTATTTATCCTGCGTAATGCCGTTTGGCTATTGGTGCATATTCTCAAATGTCCTCTGTAATTTTTAAGAGTGTAGATATAGGAGATGGCTTGATAGATGGCATATATTTCAGCTTCTGGCACTGTGGTGTAGCTAACCAGTTTAAAACCAGCTTCATGTCTGTACTGTGAGTTGCCGTGTATAAAATGGATGAATGCTGCTCCTACGTTATTAATGTTTTTAGAGCCATCTGTAAATATGAGATGTTTAGGAATCAGCTCCGCATTAACCTCTGTTATCTCCACTTTGTTATTACTTGCTGGATGAGTATAGGTATTAGTCTTCTTTATTATGCCTTCCTGCACAAAGTTTTTGAGAAAAGTGTAGTCTAGGTTAGGGAGAATTCCTATCTCTACATACTTCTTTAGGTTAGTGTTGCCGTTGTCAGTAATGAGTATATTTTTAAGTGTCCATGTCCATGTTAATTTCTTGGCTTTCAAGTGTAGTGGAGCACACCCTGCAAGTACCTGAAGTGCGGCGTTTGACGTCGTCTGGTATGCTCTACATAGTCTAATAAGCAAAGTTCTTTGTATTCAGTTTAATTTGTGTTTGATGTTGATCTTATCAATTTTCTCACCCCAGAAAGGTGCACCGTACAGGATAGCCGGTTCTATGCAGGCTTTGTTTAGCGTTACAATAGACTTTTGATTTAGGTCCCATTCTTTATGGGCAATGCTGAGCATGGTATTCATTATTTTGCGAACTTTTCGTGCCATATACTCTATGTGTTTAGTCCAATTGAGACTTCTATCAATTATTAATCCCAAATATTTAATTTCATTGACATTTTTTTTTTCCATTTATGGGTATTTTAAAAGCTTTTTGCAGTTGTTTTCCCTTTGTAAGTACCATACTTTTGCATTTGTCGTAATTTATTTCAAGTTTATTCAGTGTTCCCCATTCATATATTTTACTAAGTATCCCATTGTCCTTCTCCTTTCATCGTTTTTATGTGACATCATTAGGACTGTATCATTGGCGTAGCTTTGTATTAGCCAGTTTTCTTCATTGTTGTTCATTTTGAGCAGATCATTACATACAATACAATATCCTGGGCCTGATCTCAACCCTTGTGAGCATCCTCTATTTATGGGGCAAATGATGTTGCCTCTATGGTGGTAGACCCCAGCAGTTCTTTCTGATAGGTAGTTATTAAGGATTGCAAAAAGATTTTTAGGGCATCTGGCCTGTTTTAGTTGACAAAAGAGTGCTGGCCACCAAAGCATATTAAATGCATTCTTATAGTCAATGGCCACAATTAGGGCATGTTCTTGTCAATTCCAAGCATTTTTGACAAAGTTAATGAGCTTATATATCACATGATAAGTTGAACGTCCTTTAGTAAATCCATATTGATTTTCACTCATCCAGTTGTTATTACATAGATGGAAATTTACTCTGTCTATTATCAAAGATTATAGACCAATAAGTCTATTGTCGGTACCTTACCTGGTACCGACAATAGACTTATTGGTCTATAATCTTTAGTTTTAAAGTCTCCATTCAAACCCGGCTTTGGGATAAATTTAATTTCTGCCTGTTTCCATATTCTTGGAAAAATCCCCGTTTCAAGACATTTGTTATATGTGTATGAGAATGCCATTGGAACCGCACTAAATGCTTTATCATTTCCAGTGTAATTCCATCCAGTCCAGGTGCTTTTTTATTCTTAATCGAAGTTATGGCTCTTTTAATTTCCACAAATGTAAACGGTCTGTCATTTTCCGTTTCCGGAAGACTGTAGGTATTCAATTTAATCCTTTCTTGTGTGGTGTTATCTTCTTCCTCTCTGTCGCTGAGAAAGTGTGTGTCCATTAAGTAGTTGACAGTTTCTGCATACCCATTTGTGTATGTTCCGTCAGTTTTCAAAATGTTTGCTGGGATTTCACTTCTTGTCTTTTTCCTACATACCACGTAGTATGGCTCACTCCATACATTTTGCTTACTTCTTTGAGTGCAAAATTGTTGCCATGCCTGACTTTGAGCTCTATTTATTTTTGTTTTGTAGTCATTAAAACATCTAAGATATTCATTTCTTCTTTCATTCTTTCTCTCTGGATCTGTTTCTGAACGATATCTTTTTTGTAATTTACGTGTTTTCTGTCTTAAAATGAAGAGCTCATTGTTCCACCAGTGTGTGTTTTTAGTTTTAACTTGCGTATAAGTCGTAGAGTGATTATAAGCTTGTATGATACAACTGTTGAGATGTTCAGCTAAGATGTCAATATCTGTTATGTTATATATTTGCTGTGTGGCCCATAGGTTGCTGAAGTAGTTTTTAAAAGTATTCCATTCTGTATGTTTCTTGATGTTGTTATCAGTATGTTGCGCAGGAGTATTTGTAAGGTTCCATATGATGTATCT